>NC_064617.1:131872171-132173571 GCF_023898315.1 Schistocerca nitens | reverse complement strand
TATCTAATTTCGAAATCTCTGTTTGACCATGATGCAATCTAACTCGAAGCTTCCTGTATTTTGCGTCCTTTTCCAAGTATACCTCCACCTCTCGTGATTCTTGAATACAGAATTCGCTATTACTAACCGAGGTTATTGAAAACGGAATTAGTCTATCTCCTCTCTGATTCCCACTCCCAAGCCCACATTTTCCTGTAACCCTTTCTTCTACTCCTTCCAGTCCTCATATTTTCATCTCCCCTTACGTACTGAATTACTCGTTCAATAACCTCATATGTTTTCTCTGCCTCTTCGTCTTCTGCTTGTGACGTCTGGCGTGAGTCTGTGTTAGTTTGCTGTCCATTCTGATGCGAACATTGATCTCTTCGGAGTAACACTCTGTTCTGCCCGCCTATTGATAAGGAATCCTGTATCCGTCTTTTTTCCGTTTCATTTCCCTGGCCTCCACTATATCTAGACTGAGTCTTAGCATTTTCTTTTTCACATTTTCTAGCTTCCCTGCCACGTTCAAACTTTTGACATTCCACGGCCGGACTCGTAAAAGGTTACAGTTTCGTTGGTTACTCAATATTTTTCTCATCGTCACCTCCTCCTTGGAACTCCCCTCCCGGAGATCCGAATGGGGGAATACTCCGTGATCTTCTGCCAACGGAGGCGTCATCATGACACTTTTTCAGTTTCAGACCACATGTCCTGTGGGCACACATTGTGTGTCTATAATGCAGTGGTTTCCATGGCTTTTTTCGTCCTCTTGCCGTTGATCATTGCTGATTCTACAGCCTTTTAGGGGCTAGGGAATCTCCTGAAACCCTGAAATTCTGCCCTCTCCTCCAGCCTCTCTGACAAGGCCGTAGGCATATCTACGGCGACGTCTTATGCTGGAAGTCTTGGACAGCCATAACAGATGACTTTTATTCAAAATTTTAGTAGTTTCTGGATTCCAACCTTGGACTGATAGTGTTTCTATTGCCAGTCAAAGACGCTAAACCTAGAGCACATGGTACAATGATTTTACTCGCGTTTATTAGTCCACTACGTGCCTTACTGTTAGTATCTGTTAGGCGTGAAGTCTCATATGCTACAGCTTAAGGCGACGTCAGTGCCGTATTTTCAACGTAACGGTTATCACTGTTGCAACTGTTAACCGCTGAATGTTTTCATTTCGACATCGCTATGACGAAAGATGCAGATAAGGAAATTCCGCGAGGCAACTGAAACGCAGCTCTCCGTGTTCTCTGCTTGAACGCAGTGGCCGTTGTAGCCTAAAACAGGTCGCGGCGAGGCCTTGTGCACAAGACCACGTCACACTAACCGAGAGTAATGTACACCGCTCTAACGCCCGTCGCAGTTTAAACCGGCCGAAATTCAACGTCCTGGCTGCAAGTCCCAATAAAAGGTGCCGTGACGTACGTGTCTAGTGGCTAAGCCACAGCTCCGGCAATAACTGCTGCTCCGGGTTCCTCCATAAATTTTTCTATCAAACTTATTGAGCCGTCCCAGCGGCTATCGATCCCAGTGAGACCTTGGAGCCTCTCTGACCCAGAGGAAATTTGAGCAATGCTCTCTAGATGTAGCTACAGCGGAAGAGACAGAGAAAATGCGATTGTCCGTATAGTAGAAAGGAAGCAGCCACCGAAGTAAGAAGGAAAACACAACATGGTGCAGGGTGGAACCAAATTAGCAGAGAGTGTTCCTGGCTTGCAGCACGCTTTCTAAGCTTCCCCTCGTCGAAACGACGCCTGTGGACTGACGAGGACTCGTGGCTGTGGTTGCGGCGTGCTGTCTTGCATTCTATCCGTTATCGACTGTGGACGGAAGCGAGGGTGCAACGCGTGCTGGGTGAAGATTACGCACTCGTCGGTGGGGTAGCTAGTGGAGAGTGGCGAATTTCACTAGTGAGAAAACGGTGACCTACGAATCAACGTCTGTATGGAGCCAAAAATTGGTTAGGGTGCTTTTTCCAAGCAATGCGCTGAGGAATGGTTCAAATGGCTCTGCGCACTATGGGACTTAACTTCTGAGGTCATCAGTCCCCTAGAACTTAGAACTACTTAAACCTAACTAACCTAAGGACATCACAAACATCCATGCCCGAGGCAGGATTCGAACCTGCGGCCGCAGCGGTCGCGCGGTTCCAGAATGTAGTGCCTAGAACCGCTCGGCCACTCCGTCGGCGCTGAGGAATAATGGAACATGTTAGACCGCCTTGTAGTGCTTTTTGGATCTGTCTAAAGCATCGTGTTTAGGAGTGTTTTCTTGGAGCGAGGCACTAAGTAGTGACGCGATGCCTTGGACATTGCTGTGATGTGTATTCAGTCAGCCTAAAACATCGTGTTTAAGGGTATTTTGTTGGAGTGAGACACCGAACGATGGTGTGACATGTTAGATGACAATAATTGGCAACCAATGTTGTACAATCGCAATAAAGTCATGAGATGTTCAAATGACTCTTGTATTAGAACATGTTATACGTTTCGGGATTACACCCATCTTCAGACATCTGTTTCAAAAAAGTACAAAATATAAGTGAACAGCACACTCAACACGTCTCAACGTTACAGAAAATGAGATCTGGTCATATGAGTTACATACCATATGTGTTGTATGGTACGGTATGGTATGTAACTCATATGACCAGATCTCATTTTCTGTAACGTTGAGACGTATTGAGTGCGCTGTTCACTAATATTTTGTACTTTTTTGTAACAGATATCTGAAGATGGGAGTAATCCCGAAACGGGTAACATGTTCTAATAAGTCAATTGAACATTTCATGACTTTATTGCGATTGTACAGCATTGATTGCCAATTATTAACATAAAAATGATCGCAGGCCTCAGACGGGATTTTATGTCCTGTATATCATGCTAGATGGTGTTGCACTGAATTATTCAATCTGGTTACACCAATGTGTTTGGTGTTCCTGTGAAACTGAACTACTTCCTACCAGACATTTTTTCAGATAGTTTCTTTTAGGTCAGTGTATCGAGTTGCTTCTCTCTAGCGATTACAGCTGATCTTAATTTGACGCCGTTTGGTTGTCATGCACATCTACCTGTTGGATATAACACATTACTGTGAACTTATCCTGTAGCACATAAAGATTAAAGTACTTTTACGTATTTGTAGGTGCCCTGTGTAACAGGTTCTACCATACTGGACGAAGTAAACTATTGTTGAACTGTTCTGTGGCTGATTAACATCAACAGATTTGTGTGTGTGTGTTACTGTCACGTGTAACAGGTTTGGTCCTGCTGGAATTAGTGATTTATTGTAAAAATGTTGCGTGGCACACTTGTAGGTAAGTCTTACAATATGAAATTTTAGTTACTTTTGAATTTCGATGACTGTTGGGGAAATAACAGTTCTACAACTAGCAACACATGGTAACTGTGCGAATGCTGTCATTATTATAAACTGATGTTACCTTTCATGGCTAGTCGATTAGGTTAGCAAAAAATTTTATCAGAATAAACCGCAACTGTAGCTCATGTCATTAATGAAAAAAATTGCTACTGCGAATGTATGCTTTCCAGGCGTATACAGCTGGCGAAGAGTTCTCGGGCTTCCAGCCGGGTGGCGGTGTCTTCAAACTGCGACCTTTCGACGAGTGACATACTCGTCATCTTCTGGCGAAGTGCCGAGACTTTGCGGATGCCGGTCCCTTTATACCTGCGGCGTGCCCCCCACCACCTGGCCGCGGGAGGCTGGGTCCAGAGGAGCCGGCGGGCGGAGTGGAGGGGGAAGTGGGTGCGCCGTTCGTGTCTCCGTCAGAGCATTCCGGTCGCGTCTCGGTTCTTGGTGCGTTCCTGGCGTATTGCGGCTAATGCTGGATTCCAGGCTCAGTTGATAACCTTCGTCCCTGTTCACAGGATTCTCGTGGACCCGTATTTCTATTGATTCTTTAATGACGCTGTCCCAATATCTCCCGGCTCAAAGGTGTGGTTTTCTTTGATGCTATGTTCAGCTATAGCAGATTTCTCTATCTGCCCAAGTCGGACATGGCTGGTGTGTTCCTCGCACCTTTTCGAGATGCAGCGTTACGTTTGTCCAATGTACTGTACACTACATTCGCAGGCAATGCTGTATATTTGAGTGGGTCTATAGCTGAGCCCAACAGCTCTTTCGTCTTCGGCGGTGGTAGGAAGACGGTATTTATGTTTGATTTTCTCAGTAGCCTCCCGATTTTGGCTGATATGGGCCCCAAATATGGAAGAAAGGCGAGTCTCTTGTTAACTTCCACTTTTAACTTCCACTTCCTCTTCTTCCTCTTCCTGAAATTTGTCAGCCTGTCTCCTATTGAACGCCCTACCAATCTGAGTTTCACTGTACACGTTTTTCCGAAATACCTCTCTTAGGTGGTGTAATTCGTCTGAGAGGCTTTCTTTGTCACAAATGACGCGTGCCCTATGTATCAAGGTGGTCAGTACTGACTGGCGTTGCGCCGGATGGTGGCAGCTGGTTGCATGGAGGTACAGGTCTGTGTGCGTCTTCTTTCTATATACTGAATGGTCCAGCGTGCCATCCGCTTTCTTCCTGATCAGTATGTCCAGGAATGGAATACAGCCATTCTCTTCTGCTTCCATCGTGAAGGTGATATTCTCGTGTGTGCCGTTTAGGTGGTCCATAAAATCCTCCAGTGCCTACCTGGCATGCTGCCAAATCACGAAAGTGTCGTCCACATAGTGGAAGAAGTGCCTGGGTTTACGGTGAGCAGTTTGTAGTGCCACCTCCTCAAAGTGTTCCATATAAAGATTCGCGATCCCTGTAGCAAGGGGAGATCCCGTGGCCACTCCATCCACTTGTTCCTAATGCTCTCCATTGCACTTGAAGTAGGTGGTCGTAAATACATACTCAAAGAGCTTCACTTTTTCACGCTCGAAGTGCTGATTAAGGAGTGCCAAGGCGTCTTGTAGAGATACTTTCGTGAACAAGGAGGTGACGTCGAAGCTTACGAGTAGGTCATCTCTCTGAATTCGGATGTCCTTCGGTATTCTTACGAAATCTGCGGAGTTTTTCACGTGACGACTGCAGTGTCGCACCAGTGGTTTTAATAGTGTCGCCAGGTATTTGGCAAGTCCATAACTGTGCGAGTTGATAGTGTCCAGAATCGGCTGTAGAGGAGTAGTGATACAAGGTTCGCATCAAGACATGCTGCATTGTTGCTAAATTTATTCAAGATGGCGGCGATGACGTCATCCAATATTGCGGCATGTAGACTTGGCAACATCGCATGACGTCATCCAAGATGGCGGATTTTGGCGGGAGAATAGTCCAATTGTGCTACGTCCACTAACATAACCTCAAGAAAAAATGGCGGGAAGTTTGAATTTTGGCGGGAAAATAGTCCATTTGTGCAACGTCCACTAACCTAAGCCTCCAGAAGGAAAAATGGTGGGAAGTTGGAATTCAAACAGGATAATGCATGCAAAGACCGTACTTGTCTTTATTATTATTATTGATTATCATTCATTATCATTCATTATCTTTCATTATTATTATTATTATTACTATTATTATTATTATTATTATTATTTATTATCATAGGCCTACCTCCACTAGAAAATTGCGCCATATTCAAATTCCAAGACGATATTGTCTCGAAAACTGTACTTCTACTTATTATTATCATTTATTATTTATTCAAGATGTCCGATTTTCTTGGTGAGAAAGCCATTTTCCTTACATCCATAACAAAAATCTATCACAAGTTCAAATCCCAACACCATAATTGATCACACGTACGAGCTTTCTCCGTCACTTATCTTTTTTCACTGGTAGCCTATCATAATCGCATCAAATAATAAACTGCACTTATAGTAATGTAGGTCACGTCCTTTGATTTTGCAGGGTGAAGCGACTGAAGACTTTATTTCAAGCAGTACGGTCATCACTTTTTCTCAGACACAGGCAGCACACACATCTTTGATATCGCAGTGCAGTCACCACGACATCTGCACTCCAACTGAATTAGTTCAAATCCTCGCCACCTCCTGGCCAGCGCGCGGAGACACTGCGGACACCTGTCATGTGAGGCGGCCGCCCGCGCTGGGGGCGAGCCCAGCGATCGCTCCCACATCGTAAACATGTTTTTCCCTGAACACGCTGGAACTTGCCGAGTTTGACGTCACAACGGTCCCTTGTCCGCTCACCACGTGTATTCGTCGCCAAAATTGTTTCCCTCGGAGTTGAATCACACAACGGTCGGCTGTTCCCTGCTACACTTTTGGCGCCAAAGATGTTTTCTTGGGCACATTCAAACCTGTCGATGCCGACAGCTCACCCTCCACCCCGCCCGCCGGCTCCAGCCTCCCGCGGCCAGGTGGTGGGGGGCACGCCGCAGGTATAAAGGAACCGGCATCCGCAAAGTCTCGACCTGGCGTGTGGCAACTAGCCCGACACTTCACCAGGGAGAAAATATACACCCCAACGCTTCAAGGGCCTGACGGACCTGCATACTCAGCGGAAGAGAAAGCAGAACTAATGGCCCGAACACTTGCAGCGTCATTCACACCGAACCTGGTACCATCAGATCCAGTGTTCACACTTGCTTCTGACCAAGAGGTTACACGCATTCTAGCCCAACCATCGCGCGACGACATTCGACATGCTAGCACAGCCGAAGTCTCCTGGGCTATAATGCATTCCGCTGCTAGGAAAGCCCCTGGTCATGATGGCATTCAAAACCGTGTCCTCCAGGAGTTCACGGATAAAGCAACTGAGTACCTAACACACATAACGAATGCCATACTAAAACACCAACACTTCCCCACCTTTTGGAAGACGGCCAAGGTCCTGATGTTCAGGAAGCCGGGGAAAGACCACAGCCTCCCACAAAATTACCGACCCATCAGCCTTCTGAGCTCGCTCAGTAAGATTGTTGAGAAGGTGATTCTCAAACGCATCACTAGGCACTGCATAACAAATGACATCCTGAGACCGGAGCAATTCGGCTTCAGGAATCACCACTCCACAACACAACAACTCCTACGGGTCGTTGAACATATAACACATGGCTTCAACATAAACAAAGCTACAGGGGCAGTGTTCCTGGACATCGAAAAGGCTTTCGACCGTCTATGGCACAACGGCCTCATCCGCAAACTCAGCGACGCGGGATTCCCCGACGGGCTGCTGCGTCTAATACACTCATACCTAACAGACAGGAGTTTCAACTCTGACGTGCAGGGAAAACAATCAACACGACACGGTATACACGCGGGAGTACCCCAGGGAAGCATCCTAGGGCCCCTACTGTTTAACCTCTACATAAACGATCTCCCAACCACACACAACACAATGATGGCAATCTACGCGGATGACACAGCCATCCTTGCGCAAGATTGGAAACCATCAAACATTACGTCACGCCTACAGACTGCACTCAGAGTGGCCGAGCCTTGGTTGGAGAAATGGCGTGTTAGAGTAAACGTCGACAAGTGCGAAGCCGTTCTGTTCACTAGAAGACCGAAGCAACTGCGCAAACACCGCTACTGCAGACCAATAACCCTACATGCACGTCCAATACGTTTCCGCGAGAAAGTCAAATACCTCGGTGTCTGGCTGGACCGGAAATTACTCTGGGGGGACCACATACAACACATGACCAACCGAGCTAGCGCGAGGCTCAAACAGCTCTATCCTATGCTCAACAGGCGTAGCACACTGAACAGAAGGGTGTCGAGGTCCATGTACATGACACTTATCCGACCCCTGATGACGTACGCAGCTCCTGTCTGGGGATACGCTGCGCCTACACGCCTGCGCCGTCTGCAGCTCATACAAAACAAAGTACTCAAAATCATAAGCAATGCTCTACGATACACACGCATCGCGGACCTTCACCGGGAATACCGACTTGAGACTCTCACGGAGGTAATCCACAAACTCACCACAAGACTATACAGAAACTCCAGACATTCGCAGAACCCGTTTATTCTGAATCTGGGGAACTACGACCACAACCATAGATGGAAACATAAAAGACCAAAAGACATACTTGTAAGGGCATAACATCTATGGCCAAGCATACGCAAACATAACGGCACAGGCGAGCCCCTGTTAATCAGACGCCATTACTGGATATCCAGCTGAAATATACTGCCGAATAACTGGCACCACACAGGGAAGCCGTACCGTACACTGCATGCAAACAAGCTCCACACATCCCCCACACAGTGAGACGATCTATGGCCGATCTCCCACTACTGTATAACGATCTTGATTGTTCCAGGAATGCCGGCCGCGGTGGTCTCGCGGTTCTAGGCGCGCAGTCCGGAGCCGTGCGACTGCTACGGTCGCAGGTTCGAATCCTGCCTCGGGCATGGATGTGTGTGATGTCCTTCGGTTAGTTAGGTTTAAGTAGTTCTAAGTCCTAGGGGACTAATGACCACAGCAGTTGAGTCCCATAGTGCTCAGAGCCATTTGAACCATTTTTTGTTCCAGGAATGTAGCAGCTGCAGCCACTGGGACACATCGCCATCGCTTGTCACGGTAATGATGCATGATACCCATACTAACAAATCCAACCTTGCATGAGCTATCGCAGCTAGTAAGGCACTACTGCTCTTACTACCCATCCCACTGTCGCAGAGGTTTTTTTCCCACGGCACGAGCCATGGCACTTTTTTCCCTCTGCTCTTCAAATCGCTACCCTCACTCGCGTTTCGTCCACTATCTATCACCTGATGGACCGTGTTAATGCGTAGTCTTACCCAGACGTACGGACAACATCACAGCCCAGCATCCTGTGATCCACTTACTAGATAACTAACATGTTTACGGAGGTGACAGTAGAACTTTTGGTTTGGTCACCACGTTGGTGCGGGCGTGGAGGGGCCCCATCTCTATTTAAAAAGTCTCGGCACTTCGCCAGAAGACGGCGAGTATGTCACTCGTCGAAACGTCGCAGTTTGAAGACACCGCAATCCGGCTGGAAGCCCGAGAACTCTTCGCCAATTTTGCTACTGTTGGTTTATGTCACTGATGAACTTGTGTAAGGATTTCTCTTACGTACTCTGAAGGCAGGTTAACAGATTAAAATCTGCTTAGCTGAACTTAAATTCTGCTATGGGCAAGATTAACTGTATGCCAGACTAGTGTACGTCTGTTTCTTAAAAAGCCTCTACGGAATGTGTATAATGCTTGAAGCAAGTTACGAAAGATGAGAGCTAGCTTGTGCTGCGTTGCGGCTCATTCAGCTCTGTCCCGAGACTGAGTTTACCTAAGTTGTAGGCGTTACAATTCTACCTTAAAGCAAAGTGCATTTTCTATTAAAATGTTTGCACTCCTGGGCGTACCCTTTTCAGTGAATATTAAGTTTTATTACTGGTTCTTAAACTCACCTAATTTTATTTTCACAACAAGAGTGGCTATATAAGTGCCAAGCAGGTTTCCTTTTAATTATGTTTAATGCTTATTTGCCATTGTAAGTTTTGTAATTTTTTAATATATGTGTTTTGAATTTTGCCTGTATCTACCATGTCTCAATGTATTATTTGAAGGCAGCGGTCAGCAAACCCGTAGGAGCTGTTTATTTGGAGACTACGCCATTCGTTGCTTGTCAACATCATTGTCGTTGTTATTTGAAATTTTTTTTAAATATTCAGACCGTTATTTGTACATAATTTATTGCTGAATAAACGTATATAATTGATATGTGGTTCTCTGGGTTTGTGACCACAGCCCTTCCACCATAGAAGTAAGCTTGTTTAATTTTGTTGTC
Source organism: Schistocerca nitens (assembly GCF_023898315.1). Classification (NCBI taxonomy): domain Eukaryota; kingdom Metazoa; phylum Arthropoda; class Insecta; order Orthoptera; family Acrididae; genus Schistocerca; species Schistocerca nitens. Next base: position 132,163,847 of record NC_064617.1, on the reverse strand, counting down.
CAATAGTATGACTAGGATTGCTAATTACCATTGACCTCGTTGTGTAGTACTACCAAATTGTTTTCTGTCTTGCTGATCACATGTTTGGTTTCTAACATATGCTCTGGAATAACTAATTTTTCAAAATGGTTGTGTCTTGAAGCACTTGCGTGTTCTTGGAAGCGCTGTTGAAAATTTCTGTCCTATTTTGCGTACGAAGTAGGAGGGACAAGTGGGACATGATATTTTATGCTCTACACTGTTGTTGAATTTTTTGTAATCTGTTTTCACGTTGTGGACTAGTAAGTGTATTAACTTATTTTTAGTGGACAACACAACTGTTACATTGGTTTTCTCGAAAAGATTAACCGCATTTGTGATACGGGGCCTATGTATGGGATGCTGACAAATATTACTTTTTCTCTCAGAGTGTGACAATTTGTCACTTTATTTTTGTGTTCTTGTGTATCTAAATTATCAGCGGTTTTCGCCGTGTAGCCACTGTATATGGCAACACTTTTTGTCTCCACTTCTGTCGTAAGGCTGTTTCCTTCCATATCAAGCGAGTGTGCTCTGTGCAGCATGAACCTAAAGTCAGGGTGGTGATGTGTATAATGATGGTAGGATGAGTTGTCATTTGTTATATCTGTGAACGTATTCTTGCTGTGTGTGACGAACATGTTTCTGTTGGAGGCTGATGTTTCCAAGATCCGGGCAATTTATTCTTTTGTTGTCCTCATGCCCTAGTGTGAGTTTTATGCTTTTGTGGAAAGAATTGAATACTGTAAGTAGCTCCTCAATCTCCTGTTCTGTGCCATCACATAGTAGCAATGTATCATCAACATATCTCCATTAATATACTGCTTTACTTTTGAGCCTACTGTGTTCTTTAAGTAAATTATTTTCCAGATGATTGAGAAATATGCCAGGGGCTTTCAGTAAGTAGTGCAACACATTTTTTTTTTTTTGAAAGCAGGGTTCCAAAACAACACATTCGTTCAAAAAGGTTCAAATGGCTCTAAACACTATGGGACTTAACAGCTGAGGTCATCAGTCACCTAGAACCTAGAACTACTTAAACCTAACTAACCGAAGGACATCACACACATCCATGCCAGAGGCAGGATTAGAACCTGCGACCGTAGCGGTCACGCGGTTCCAGACTGAAGCGGCTAGAGCCGCTCGGCCACTCTGGCCGACACATTCGTCCAACACGAAACCTTACGCCACCTTGCTACGAGGGCATGTACGCTGTCAATGTACCACTTTACTGGTCAACGTCGCAGCCAGTGTCTATATGCATCAATAACCTCCCAATCATTCACATACTGCTCGCCGCGAAATGCATCCTTCGTTGGACAAAACAGATGGAAGTCGGAAAATGCGATATATGGACTCTACTACGTAAGAGGAAGAGCTGTCCAAGGAAGTTTTGTGAGCTCTTTACGGGTGCGCAGACTAGTGTGAGTCCTTGTGTTGTCATGGAGAAGGAGTGGTTTGACAGCATTTTTGTGGTGACGACTACGCTAAAGTCGTTTCTTCAGTTTCCTGAGGATAACACAATACACTGCAGGGTTGATCATTGCACCATGCAGAGAATATCAAACAGAACAACCACTTCAGAGTCCCACAAGGCCATTTCCATGACTTTATCGGCAGAGGGTGCGTATTTGGACTTTTTCTTTGGAGGAGAAGTGGTGTGGCGCCACTCCATAAATAGGCATTTTGTTTCCAGTTCGAAGTGATGACTCAATGTTTCATCGCCTGTGACGATGCTCGGAAAAAAATCAGCCTCGTAAAGCACAAGTAGGTGGCCCTTCATTGCTCTTTATAGGTCTTCTGCTAGGCGTTGAGGAATCCATTGGTGCAGTTTGGGCACTCAGAGGTGTGAGCCCATGTTGTGCTGACACATGAGTGTGTCAGTGCTACCAACAGAGACGTCAGCTGTGCAGTGAGGTGTTTGATTTTGATCTGACGATCACCTCAAATGAGTGTCCGCACCTTACAACACTGCAGGGATCGCAGTTGTGTGCGGTCGGTCGCCACGTGGGAGGTGACATTGCTGCTTCGAACGTACCCCAGTTACAGACGGCATTTTGAAGACTACGAAAGAGGTCAGCACCTATCAGAACTTCATGAAACTGTAGGGATGGAAGCAGGAATAGAGACCGCATTTTTTCAACTGAAAAACCGGGGAAGTTCGTATGCTGCTGCCCATGCAAGACCCTCTTTCTGTTGGTAAACAAACCTTCCCATTAAAGTAAAGTAAGCATGTGACAATACTCGTTGCAACATGTCAGTGACCTCTGATATTTCTGAATCTGAAAACTTTTTATGTTTTACTACGTTTTTAAAGATTATGTCTATTGTTTCTTCAGTTGGTAAATCTGTAAACAGGTTAGATACACGAAAACAAGCAAGTTGATTCATTTGTGTTATTAACAGTGTGATACATCAAAATTGTTGTACTGCTTCATAATTTTATTCAGTAACTGAGAATGTTTATGAGAAAGTGTTTTGTAGAGTCAACAGCAGACCTCACTGGAACATGAACTTTATGGGTCTTAGGTTGAGCTCTTAGTCTCAGGGCAGTGCAATTCATGTCCTTACTGGTTATTCTATGAACAGGAAATTACATTTATTAATCATTGTTCTGATTTTGTTTTGGAAAATTACAGTTCGATCTCGTTTAATCTCAATTGTGTAGTTATCAGAAAAGAAGGCCAGTGCATTAATGGTGTACTCATCTCTCTTCATAATTATTACAGAACTGCTTTTGTCAGACTACACATTTATGGCGTTATTAAGAGCGTTATTAAGACAATTCCTGAGTCTCATATTTATGCTGTATACAAGTTTTTCTCTTCTAAAAATTCGTTAGCAGGTTTCTCTGTGGGTATTTGTGTCCCTCTAAATGATTTTAATTATTTTGTGTGCTAGGTCAGTCGGTTCAATATTAATTATGTCAGTTAAGTCATCTCCTTTTTTAGTGTACATAATGACTTTTTTAGGCTAGCATATTGTTGCTTCATCTGGGTTTTACATTGTATTTTAATCCTATCTTGAATAAACGCTGTTCTTTCTTATTGAAGAAGTCAGTTTGATTAATGACTCTTTTATAAAACTGTGCTTCATTGGATGGCTTGTTGCGCTGTTGCTGATAAAGTTTTAAATGCATGGCTTCTAGATTTTCTGGTGCTGGTGTGTGATTTCAGTTTGCATTTTGTTTACAATACTTTAAATATAATCTTCATATGATTTCAGTACCAACGGGTGTAGTATAGTAGCTAGTTGTAAATACGTGTGTTAACAGCACTACATGATTTGTCCTTTTTTCTTATACTGAGATTTTACTTCTCATTTAATCCACATTATCTCACATTTCCTTTTGACAATGTGGAATGCAGTGGACTTGCTTCACATTGATATAATTAGGACGTTAGGCAATCCTTAGTGAATTTAACATTAGGAACAGTTTTCGTAAGTTTTATTTTGTAGTTTCTGTATGAGCATACTGCTTTCAGTGCCTGGCTGGGCAAATCCAATTTAATTATATCCATGTTTTGCAGCTGTGAACGTGACTGTGTTGAATACAGAGGTAGTTTGAATAAAAACGTCTTCAGTAACAATAAACATCATCTTTGATCATGTGAGGTTAAATTACATCTGTGAAGCATTTTCAAACAGTTGTAAACAAACGTGCACCAGGAGGGACGTGATGAACGACGGCGGTATGAATAAACGAATCTATGATTATCTCAAACGGTTAAAAATGGTCTGCCTCATCTATTCTGTAAGTTTTTCCCATTTTTTACACTGTTTCTCTCATATATCCGCACTCGATTCACAAAATACGAAACCTAACTAATTTTTCCTTAACAGGAAAACGTATTTCTTCTCGCTCAAGAGCAAGTGTTATCTGTTAGACGATTTGCACCAGAAGACGGACCCAAAGGGATCAAAATGCATCGTGTAATTGAATAAATCACGAAAAAACTATGACTGAAGGCGTTTTTATTCAAACACCGGTGTATTGAATACTCTAACCTTCGCAGCTGAAGAATATGGATAAAAATGAAGTGATTGTTATCGCTGACAATCTTCCATTAAAACGATATTGTATGGAAAAAATGTGACGTTGATTCCAGACAGAAACTTTTAGGGGCAAGAAATCACACTCTACCGGAACCTCACGATGTCCTTGATAAATTTTATTCAAGATAATTTCTTTCTAAAGCACAAAATTTCCGTCCACCAGTAACGTTATGATGCACAGTTGAGAAGTGTCAAAATTAGTGCTTAACATACAGTACCAGGGGTAATAATACACAAATGCGGACGTAGATATGGCACAACAAATTGTTATTTTGAGGATCTGCACCAGCAAGCGACTCTGTAGTCTGAAAAGAATAGGCATTAACACAAATGCGAGCAACAGCCGAATGGATGTTTTTCCGAAGGCAGCATAGACATGGGAACTAAAGCCTTGCTAATTACTGACATGAGGGTTAACAGTAGCATAGTGATGTGGAATGCACGTAAAATGGAAGTCATGTAACGACCACAGAACTTTTGTGACAAGTAAAACTAGAGTGCAAGATAAATAGTACGACATTCGGGGCACTTAAAGTGATCCATCCGAATTCGAGTTACTGCCCTCAGTTCCTGTCTATTGCTTGAAAACAGTAGGAAATTGAAGCTTCTAGCTGTTGCGTGAAATGTTGTCAGACGATCGAATTGGATGGGTTAATGGCGGCAGATAAATTTTTATTGTAATTGCAATTTATAACATCTCTCATCTTCAAGATGATTCGCTCAACGTAAATTCCCCCGTGGTCACGACTGCTACATTCGAGGCAGTAGCTCGGCTTTTAAATGATTCATTTGTTTACGCTGAAGACCGCACAGACGTGCGTAACAGCTGCTGTTCCAAATGTAAAATAAATACGAAAGATAAACAACAGACAGATGTACTCTGCACAAACCATGCTGAAACCGGGCCAGAAACACATTTATATTCTAATGCTCGTAACGTCCCGATTGGCAGTGGCACAGATAAAAGTTGGCCGTGTAAGTATAAAGGAAATGCAGTGAAATTACAGAAACGTAGAGTTGAAATGGGCTCATCGTATATTTACAATGAAAAATACATGTACAAAAGACGTTGAAAGTGACACCTGCAACATCAATACACAGCTATGCACGTCTAAGCGTATTCAGGCACAGCGGACGCAAAATTCGGATAGCGATGGCGGCAACTTCACAGCCTAGGCTGTTTTTCGTTTCCTGTATTGTGTGTGTGTATTTCCATTGTAGTGGACTGTTAAGGCAGCCAGTCCACAGTGAAGTAGCCGAAAGGGCACGCGTCAACTCACGCCGTCTGGCGTTAAGTCTGGAACAGGATTCGTAATGAATGTGATAAAGAAAAGAACGTAGCTACTAGAACACTTAACTTTTATATTGTCCTTTGGTATACAGCATTCTGGATGATACAAGTGAGACTCTATCTTGAGGTACATGCAACGTTACAAATGGCTAATGGCGCCTTGCTAGGTCGTAGCCATTAACTTAGCTGAAGGCTATTCTAACTGTCTCTCGGCAAATGAGAGAAAGGCTTCGTCAGTGTAGTCGCTAGCAACGTCGTCGTACAACTGGGGCGAGTGCTAGTACGTCTCTCTAGACCTGCCTTGTGGTGGCGCTCGGTCTGCGATCCTGACAGTGGCGACACGCGGGTCCGACATGTACTAATATGGACCGCGGCCGATTTAAGCTACCACCTAGCAAGTGTGGTGTCTGGCGGTGACACCACATCCATGCTGTTAGATCAGGCGAAAGCGGTAGCCATAAATGTTTGCTGACAGTTCGTTCCTCCGTGAAGCCATCATGGACGCGTTCCAGGGATATCTTAGATGTGTGGCATTGTGCCCCATCTTGCTGGAAGAAGCAGTATTGCAGTATTGTCTTTCATATTCAGTGAGTTGAGCACAAAACGTATCAAAAATTTTCATGTATGCAACCGTGTTGAGGGCAGTGTCAAAAAATGTCGGTCCAATCAAGCGCCTTCCAGGTACACCGCACTAAACGCCGATGTTTTCATCATCGAGTAGTTGCTGACGCAAATAGCTAGAGTTCTCCGTTGCCCATAACCTCGTGTTCTGTGAACTCACATGACCGGAAAGATGAAACCATGCTTTATCACTCATGATGTTATGGAAACGGTGTAACAAACCATTGTTGGTGTTATTCAAAAGCCACGTGCAGTAATCTACGCGGTTCCGACTGCCATCCTCCAGTAACTGCTGCACAACCGTCACACGACATGGCTTCAAATTAAGACTTTTCAATAGCCGCTGGCAACTTATCATACTTACGTGCGCCTGCTGAGCGAGTTTATTTGTTCACATGGGCTATGAATCGTTCTCCGGCGAATGCCTTCAATAACTTCTGATGTGCGGATTGAAGGAATTTTTTGTCGTTTTACATTTTGGATTTGCGTAGGTGCACCAGTTTTTATACAGACTCTGTATTGCTCTCTTTGCTGGCCGCCCTGTACCTAGATACTTGTCCCCTAAAATTTCGCGAGTTTTCTTAATCGAGACTGTTTTCACGTTATGCTTCCACAGTTTCAATTCTTTCTTCTATCGAGGAACTCATTTTGCAGACTGTCTACCGTCAGAGAAACGTCTAACTTCACTGATGAAATAAACTGAAATGCTGACAGAAGAATGCTAACAATCGATTACATAAAAATGTACATTTTTGTGGCTGAAGCCTGTTTCAGAAGTGGAACTACTGCATTCGCATTCAGAATACGAACGGCCCACTTTTAACTGCGTCACCCGCTGGGGAAAGGTGGGGTAAAGTTGCCACTCTAAGTGAAATTGGATTTTCATGAAACCATGGCTATTAACAGGAGCTTGTGCCATATACATCTCGGTTCTACGTATCGTATGGTATCTACCAAATATTTATAGCTCAGGTAAAAGTATATTTTATGGGATATATAAACGTTTTTCTTAATGCTTGCCTAGCGGCCACTTTTTCCTACCTAACGGGATAAAGCAGCTAGTCCCTTGCCACTAATCTCAAATAAACTGTTTACTTTAAAAACATGGGTAGGCTGAAAGTGTTTATTTCACAACTGATTATTATTAGGAGACCAGTAATAAAAAATTAAAAAGAAACGTGTTGAAATACAGTCTTTGCACAAAAAGGTAATGGGTTACTATTTCAGTCCAATTCACTCAGCTTACAAATTCAGAAACTATATTAAGTTATGTACGAAATTCGCACATGGAGTTGTCATCGTCTTCATGACATTCAGCTCACTGTTCTTGAGCCCAATGATTACATCACCGACATCTTATACATCCTTCATTTTCTTTAGATACAGAAAACGCTTTCCTGCAGTAAAAGCAGTCTGTCACTTTTCTTATCAGTGGAACTGTCTTCTTCAGTTTTTATTGAAAAAGTTTCTTCTTAGCAGAAACTCTTAGCGTTGCGTTCCACTTTCAGCTGCTTACCTTTATTTTGTGTTGTCGTACATTGTAGAATATTGGCTTCGTTTGTTTGTTTTGTCTTCGAACTTTTTTTGTTAAAAGCTCTTCATCTTGTTTCTTTTAGGTTCAGCCTACACAGTTTTAAAAGGGCTTTAAGTGATTATGGCTCTCTTTACTTTTTCATTCCTAGTTTCACTTTGATTCACACATTACGTCCTATGGGCTTATATGGAACCTACCCGTTGGATACTCAGTGTGGCGTTCTTCAGTGGTCGGACGCTGAGGAGAACCTTCTCTTGGAGCATGCGTATCACCTATAATCAGAAGGCAGCCTGCACAACCAGTTGGCCCATTTGAATAAGACATAGCAGTTTGGCGTTGTTTTTGGTGAAGGAGACCAGACAGCGAGGTCATCTGTCTCAACGGCTTAGGGGAGGACGGGGAAGGAAGTCGGCCGCGCCCTTACAAAGGAACCATCCCGGCATTTGCCTGGAGTGATTTAGGGAAATCACGGAAAACCTAAATCAGAATGGCCGGACGCGGGATTGAATCGTCGTCCTCCTGAATGCGAGTCCAGTGCGCTAGCCATTGCACCAGTCTGACGTCCAGAGGGATCAGCACTTGCTGAAGACTCAGCCATTTCGCAATGAGACGAACCAGTATTTGAACAAGGCACATATTAGTGTCCGTATCCAAAGGAATTTCAGTAACCTCAGCAGTATGGTTTTCATCATTAAACACGTTAGGATCTAGAGGAAAAGTTCCCAAATTTCTACAGCCATTGATTGCTGCCATTTGAACGGCTATACGAAATAATGCTGCACTCAAGGGTGCACTTACCTGAGACTATGTGATAGTACTTCCTGTACTATTGAGAAGAAATTTTTCCTAAGCTTGTTTGTAAAATGTTTTAAAAGGAGACATGAACGCCACATCCCAGGGTTGGAGATTGTGGCTACAGTGTTGGAGCAAGAGCACAACAGTTCTGGAATGACATGTGGACGTCCAACATCTTGTCACCTACTCATGTTGTCTCCATCCTTACAGCACTTTACACGGATGTTCAAGTCAATAGCACGCGGATCAGCTTCGTCATTTTCAAAATGCTCGTTTCCAAGCACCGATGCATAACCATTTTCTCACCAGTGCATGTGCTAATAGGTAGTAGTATTTAGTTCCATCTGTTATGAAATGGAAGTGAGAGACAGTGAGAGACATAAACCAGATTCTTTCGCACAAGAGGTGTTCGCAGATAATGGGAGCGTCGCTCCCCCAGCTTACCACTTCTTTTTCCAGCACTGGGACTCCTCGCAGCTCGATATCACGCAACTACTGTCTTCAGAAGCTTATGTCAACCCTGCCTGACGAGGATCCGTTTGGTGCAGGAGAAGTATAGCCTTTGAACAGCCCACCTAATCTCCTCATTGAGGAGAGGCAGGTTGTTGCACTCGAGTAATGAAACATGAGCCAAGAGAGCTATGTAGACAGCGAAATAACCAAAGCAACCCACCGAAAACCCCTTGTTCACATTTGTGAGGTTGAATAGTCCACGGCGCAGAGAGGAGCGACGCGTCAAACCAGTATCGTGGACTTGTGAACTTGGCTTCATTAATCATTCTACTCTCTTCCTCTGTATCTCCGCAGAGAGGCCACTAATTAATGGTCCAAGCTGCGTCGAAAAAAAATTTGTTTCGCCTGCCTTGTCGAATAAGCTGGAATTTGGTGTTAATAACACCCTACCACCAGATAACGATTAAAATATTTCTTATTATATGCAGCCATTTAGAATGTTATTTGAAATACTTAGTTGTAATATTTTCACTATCACTTGTTGCCTGCAGTTTAGATCATGATTCTGTTAACATTTTTTGTCCAAATGTTTTATGTGCCAGTACTGTTATTAATGACCATGCAACTTAACGTACTTAAAAACAAACGCTGTACTTAGACCACTGGTTTCATATTCGGAAGGAGGGGGTTCAGATCTTCTCCCACGCATCAAATGTTAAGTTATGCGTGGTTTCCTTAAAGCACGAACCCTGACCCATGTCTTTGGAAATGGTGTTCATAGTAGCTTAACCGCATTATTATTCATCATTAGACTTATTCCCGCATCATCCCTGTTTGATTTTGTATTTGTAACACCGTACGCACTGACCAGAATTTCTGTTCATCCTGCCGCCGGACTTCACTAATTCCGACTATATCTTTCTTCAACCTGTCCGTTCAACTTCTAAAATTTTTTAACCAGTCTAATCGATTAAAGGATGTAACATTCCACACTCAGACCCGTAGAATGCTAGTTTTGTTAATGACGACGTCATTCTGAGTAGTCCCCGCCCGGAGATCCGAATGTGGGACTATTTTATCTTCGAATTATTTTACCCAAGAGGATACCATCATCATTTAACAATACAGTAGGGCTGCATACCCTCGGGAAAAGTAACAATTGTTGTTTCCCTATGCTTTCAACCATTTTCATCGCCGGCAAAGCAACGCCATATCAACAGACCATGCAGACTGCTGCTACTGCAACTACTGAAAAGGCCACAGCCCACCTCAGGAGGAGTGGCCGTGCGGTTCTAGGCGCTACAGTCTGGAACCGAGCGACCGCTACGGTCGCAGGTTCGAATCCTGCCTCGGGCATGGATGTGTGTGGTGTCCTTAGGTTGGTTAGGCGACTGATGACCTCAGAAGTTAAGTCGCATAGTGCTCAGAGCCATTTGAACCATTTGAGCCCACCTCAGGAACCACATGTTTGTCTGACCTCTCCACTGATATCACTCCGTTGTCGTTAAACCTATGGTGCAGTTATCTGTATCGTTGACGCACGCAAGCCACGCCACTTCCGTAGAGTTCGTGATTAATGGAGAGCAAGGTTTTATGTATAGGCTGAAATCTTCTCTTCATCTGTTCATAAATTGTATTGTTTTCTTCTCTATTTATATATTGAAATTCGATAGATTTTTCCACCTGTTATATTCGTTACATGTAAGTATTTCTTTAAGGAAAAAACTTTAGCATTCTTAAATTTTTTTTTAAATTTCAGCATTTGTAAAAAACGGAGGGGAGATGGATGGTGGGATATGGGGAGCAGTTATTAGTCACACGATGATGTAGAGACATTAAACAAAGAAATTCCTATGTAGGTTGACAAATGGACAAATTATTATGCCAAAGGATTTTAGTAAAGGAAGAAAAATAATTGGTTTCATATTACGTTCGTTACTGAAAACGAATTCTTCGCAGCTGTCGAATATTGCAGGTGGTTACATCATATTTCTGTCTACAGCCTGTACTAATACAGCCGTTATGTATATTCCTGTATAGGGCAGATATTTCAATTGAATGTCGCTTGCCTGGTGTCGGCGAATAAGTACGATATTGCATTGCCTACAGCCTGTACTGGTACAGCCGTTATGTATATTCTCGTATAGGGCAGATATTTCAGTTGAATCTCGCTTGCCTGGTGTCGGCGAATAAGTACGATATTGCATTGCTTGCGTTATTCTAAATTACGATGCAAAGTTCCTTCGGTCATGAACGCATGTCCGAAGTAACTTTGGATCGTAATTCAGAATAACAAAGGCACTCCAATGTCATCTGTATAATCAGTCAATATCCACAGGCAGTATGTTACTTTTTTCTAAATAGTGCCCACTTTGATAGAAATCTCTCCAAATAGAACCTATAGAGAGAAGAAAAATAGTTATTTCTGAGCTCTCATAATAACCTGATCATCTATCTCCATCCGCAAATGCTTTGTCTGAATATTTTGAGGTTAGTTACATGCCAGTTACGTCAGCTTGTGATGCGAAGATGATATTTTTTTCTTTTTTTTTTTTAAGAAATAAATGTGTTTGTCACCGAATTACGAGTCCTTTGTAGAATGCAAAGACTGCATAGTCAATGCTGTCGTCTGCTAGCAAAGTCTAATCTTAGGTTATGCTGAATATCGGCAAGCACTACTTCGAACGCGGAGTTTTTTCAACCAATCAGGTGACTTGGCGTAGAGTTTCGATAAGGTCGCATGGGTGAACAGCCAATCAACACACTTACTACCTAGGCACAGAGCCGACAAAACGTCTTTTACATCGTGCTGTACGCTTACGATTTTCTGAAATTTAATTTGCCTTGTGAATGATTTGAGATGAGCCTTCTAAACTGCAGCTTTCAGGAGTTTTGGAGAGAGGATTGGTTGTTTGCTTTGCATTGGCATAATTCCATTGTCCTTGTACATGATTTTTCAGCTGTCATTGTCTACCAACGGCTGCAAGTTTTGGCCTTTTTTTTCTTTCTTTCGTAATGGTCGTTCATGGAGAAAGGTCGACTTTAATCGGTTTCCTACTCACTAAATATTATAAAGATGATTAAAACTGTGTGTCGGACCGAGAGTCAATTTCGAGTCTCGTTCCGGCAGCCAGTTTCAATCTCCCCTGAAGTTTCATATCAGCGTACACCCCGCTGTATACAGAAAATTTTGTTCTGCTAGAAATGAATTTTCTGCTCTTTGTTAATTTATAGTATTCGAAATCCACATGGTCAAGTAGAGGCCTTTTAGCATCTGGTGTCCATACATTTTCGTCTATACTCTGAACAAACAATTGAAGTTAATTTCAAGTATATCACGAATTGTTTTCCTCTTGAAATTATTTTTCAGTTTTACGAGATTTCATGCTCGAATTCACATGCGTGTGTTAGCACAACTTCTTGCAATTGATTGTCTTCAGCAGAATTAATACTTATACAGACTGCCTCCATCAAAAAAGTATGTTCTTCCTTACTTGCAAATTTTATGTCGATCAAGATAAATCGCGAGTTGCAGAGAAATTAAAGACGCATGCCGTAGTCATGAATACATTGAGAGTTCGTATTTCAGTGAGTCATTCTAATTGTTGCCACGTATTATGCAGTCACATGTGCAATGGACACGTCTTTTCACTACAAGAAGAGGCATTTATACTTACAGGATGTATCAGACGACTGAAGGTTTTGCTTATAATTTTGCCTACTCTTAGGTATTTTAACGCCTTTCCCTTACGTTATGAAGTTCTCTTAATACCTCATACTGCGTTAATAGTAGTCAGACAGCGTTATTGCCTCATTAGTAGGTCAAATTCTGTAAGAGAAGGGAAATATATTCAGGGCGTTACAACGGAATCGTACAGTTACATACGCTCTTTTTTTCAAAAAGTAATTGTCAGAACCGACGGCAACCGGTAGATGTTCATTTACAGCAAAGAAATAACTAACATTTCAGAGAAATTGCATGATTTATTCAAGAGAAAGGGCTTCACAAATTGAGAAAGTTAATAACCGTTGGTCAACTTCTGGCCCTTAAGCAAGCAGTTATTCGGCTTGGCTTCGATTTATATTGTTGGATGTCCTCTTGAGGGATATCGTGCCAAATTCCGTCCAATTGGCGAATTAGATGGTTAAAATCCCGAGCTGTTTGGAGGGCCGTGCCCACAATGCTCCATAATTTCTCAGTTGGACAGAGATCCGGCGACACTGCTGGACAAGGTATGGTTTGGCAGGCATGAAGACAAGCAGCAGAAACTCTTGCTGTGGGCAGGCGGGCATTATCTTACTGAAATGTAAGCCCATGATGGTTTGCCATGAAGGGCAACAAAACGAGGTGTAGAATATCCTCGACCTACCCCTGTGCTATGAGAGTGCCGCGGATTGCAACCAAAACAGTCCTGCTAAGAAAAGAGTCAGTTTGGTATCCCACCACAGTCCAGGGCTTCTCCAAAATCGTCTTCGCTGCTCAATGGCTCTCATTTCGAAGAGGGACTCATCACTTAAGACAATGCTACTGCAGTCAATGACATTCCAGACCGAAGACGCGTCTGGAGACGCCTCGGTCAGCGATGGAATAGCAACCTGACTGACGCCCGCCATACTGCCCGACTACCAGGAGTGATGCTTTGGGGTGACATTTCTTTTCATGGCAGAACCCCTTTGGTTGTCGTCCGCGACACCCTAACAGTACAGCGGTACATCGACGATATTCTACGCTCCGTTTTGTTGCCCTTCATATCCAGCCATCATAGGATTACATTTCAGCAAGATAATGCCCGCTACACGGCGAGGATTTCTATTGCTTGTCTTCGTGCTTTCGAAAACTTATCTTGGCCAGAAAGGCCGGCGGATACTTCCCCAACTGAGAACTTTCGGAGCATTGTGGGCAGGGTCCTCTAAAAAGCTGGAGATTTTGACGATCTAACGCACTAATTGGACAGTATTTGGCACAATATCCGTCAGGAGGACATCCAGCTGCGGCATCGATCAATGCCAAGACGAATACATTTCCGACCCCATTCTGATCATTCCACCGTGGTGCGTGATTTTTTTACCGTCGAGTGTATTTTGACATAAGAGTGAGTGGATAGTGATCAAGAACGCCTCTGTCAGGTTACCTGCTCGCTGTCGTGCGTGCAGTTGAAGAGCGGCGCGTGGTCCGAGGTGTTGTGCACCATGTTGTCGCACGTGAAGAAGCCCGCCTCCGGGTCCCAGGACACCACCCCCCGCCACGGCACCGCGGCCAGCACCACCAGCAGCACCTGCAACACAATTTATTTAATGCAGCTATTAAAATAGCACTGTAAAAGTGTGCCCTGACAACGCTGGGTCGCGCAACGAAGCAACTGTGGTACAGGAAAAGCGGTCACAGACCGTGAATGACACTAATGGACTATGTCCTACACTAAGGTGCCGTCAGTAAGAAATGCCAAATCCAAAAGCAAAAATACCCACTCACAGAAAGTTTTACGCCGAACACAGGCGGCACCAGAAAATACTATATCTATGCCGCGCGGGATTAGCCGAGCGGTCAAGGCGCTGCAGTCACGGACGGTGCGGCTAGCCCCGGCGGAGGTTCGAGTCCTCCTTCAGACATGGGTGTGTGTGTTTGTCCTAAGGATAATTTAGGTTAAGTAGTGTGTAAGCTTAGGGACTGATGACCTTAGCAGTTAAGTCCCATAAGATTTCACACACATTTGAACATTTTTTTACTAAATCTATGAGTGCCACTGAGGCCAGAACAACCTTTTCTTGTGAGAAGAGAAACTGACAAGAATTTACTTTGAGGCCAACCCTGTCTTTCGGTTGTGAGTCCACACCTCTCCCCGCTCATCTCGTACCGACCCCTGCCTTCCTTGTGGAGGAAAAAGGATTCCGTCAGTAGCCGGCTGGTGACGTCTGTTACCAATCCTCATCTACTGCTACTTCAGTAGTTTCAAACTTTTTAAGGACATTATTGGTCTATGATCTGCACCCTGATCAGTGTAAGCAATTACTCATTAGGCATTTCAACAGCTCCCAAAAACACTCTTACTTTATTTTCGTATATTCCGTTTGAACAGTTAACATGAACAGTGTACGAAATATGAGATGTTTATTTCTGTGTTTTACACACAAGGGCCAAAGAAACTGGTATAGGCATGCGAATTCAAATACAGAGACATGTAAACAGGCAGAATACGGTGAGGTGGTCGGTAACGCGTATATAAGACAACTAGTGTCTGGCGCAGTTGTTAGATCGGTTACTGCTGCTGCAATGTCAGGATATCAGCATTCAAGTGAGTTTAGATGTGGTGCTATAGTCGGCGCACGAGCGATGTGACACAGCTGGGATTTTCCTGTACGATCATTTCACGACTATACCATGAATACCAGGAATCCGGAAAAACGTCAAATTTACGACATCACTGCTGCCGGGAAAAGATCCTGCAAGAACGGAACCAACGACGACTGAAGAGAACAATTCAACGTGACAGAAGTGCAACACTTCAGCAAATTGCTGCAGATTTTAGTGCTGGGCCATCGAGAAGTGTCGTTGCCTGGTCAGCGAGTCTCGTTTCGAACTGTACTAAGCGGATAAACGTGTACGGGTATGGAGACAACCTCATGAATTCATGGGCCCTCCATGTCAGCAGGGGACTGTTCAAGCTGGTCGACGATCTGTAATGGTGTGAGGCGTGTCCAGTTGGAGTGATATGGGACCCCTGATACGTCTAGATACGGCTCTGACAGGTGATACGTACATAAGCATCCTACCTGATCACCTGCATCCATTCATGTGTATTCCGACGGACTTGGGGGCAATTACAGCAGGACAATACGACACACCATTCGTCAGGAATTGCTACAGAGTGGCTCCAGGAAGACTATTCTGAGTTTAAGCGCTTCCGCTGGCCACCAAACTCCGCAGATGAAAATGATTGGCATATCTAGGATGCCTTGCAACGTGCTCTTCAGAAGAGATCTCCACCCGCTCTTACTCTTACGGATTTTCGACAGCCCTGCGGGATTCGTGGTGTTAATCCCCTCCAGCACTACTTCAGCCATTAGTCGAGTCCATGCTACGTCGTGCTGCGGCACTTCTTGCAAGCTGGGCCGCTGCACGGTATTAGGCAAGTATACCAGTTTCATTGGCTGTTCAGTGTGTTTTGGCAGATGATCCCCATCGGCTATAATGCTATCATACTTGTAAGAATTTACTTCCCAGTTTGTTTCATTTTCGACTATTACGCTTCAACTGTCAGAAAACAACTGCCTTAGAATTCATTTGCTAATATAACCTCGAAAGCTTTTATTTTTGTTACACGCTTTATGGCTTAGGCATGGCTCTTCAGACAGTTGGCTTTCTCTTTCGCTGGTGCCATACAGGAAGTCAACATACGAGTGTGAGCTCTCGCAGTGCAAGTACAGGATGTATAATGGTTTTCGACCGGTAAGTCCAGCATAGCTTGTGGTAACGCCGCACACTGCCGCTGTGTAGCAGCCAGAAAAGGCCCGTGATGCCAATTCAGGGACGTAATCGTCACGTACAGTAGCGCAAGCATGCTCAGTTGGACGTGAGTATTCGGAGCGCGATGGCTACTCTGGAGCGTCATAATCTCATATGATAGACTTGATCATCCTTCCCACGGAACCTATTCTCAGAGAAGCACATAAAACGGGCCACATTCCAGTAGAGGTAAAGGTGGACAAATGGGCCCCTACTTTGTTTTTTTTATATAACACCTTTTATTTTTAGTATAGTCACCTGAAATTAACATAAAGCATTTCTCTAGTATGTCCTGCAAATAGTTACGACATGTTTTGGTTCAACTTTTTAATAGTTAAAACAAAATTTTATTTTTCCTGATAGTCTGCAGTTTGTTGCGTCAAGAATTTGTGCTGGTAATATGGGCCCCGAGGTAGTTTGAAATAAAAAGAAACAAAAATTTGAAAAAATAATTTTCTTTAATTTTTGTGTATAATGAAAGAAAGATTCACTCTGAACATTGTTAATTAGTCTACTGGTGGGATGATTTTCACAGCCTACGCCTAGTCTATTCACAAAAGTCACACACATAAGCATCAAGTGATCCTGTTTCAGCTGCAGATAATGCACCAACTTGCCTTTTTCCCCTCAGGCCGATGACACGAGAAATTTTTCTTTGAACGACACTAAGACCTGACTCGTCTGCCGGCTGGGGTGGTCGAGCGGTGCTAGGCGCTACATTCTGGAACCGCGCGACCGCTACGGTCGCAGATTCGAATCCTGCCTCGAGCATGGATGTGTGTGATGTCCTTAGGTTAGTTAGGTTCAAGTAGTTCTAAGTCCTAGGGGACTGATGACCTCAGCAGTTAAGTCCCATAGTGCTCAGAGCCATTTTTTTGATTCGTCTACATTAAAAACTCTGTCTGCAGGATATTTATAGTTACTGAACGCAGCTTCAAGTAAACTGAAGAAATTGTCAACAGCTTATTTATTAAACTCATTAGCACGTAAAATCGAAGTTGCGGATGGCTTCAAAATAGACACAATATTTTTGTGCCCTGACATAAAATGGTCAAACCAAGTTCGACCAGAAACTTCGCCCTTTACAAATGGATGAGGGATTTTATTTCTTGTGCAAAGCTGGTAGGCCATGCGCCTGACATCATTTCTGGTAAGGCTGTAGAATTTGGATTCCATAATGAGAAGATATTTAACCAGGTCGTCCTCAAGTCCCTGTGGTAAAACCGGTGGACGGCCCAGTTTAATATTAACTATTTCTTCGACCGGTTTATCGATTCGTGAAAGCCTTTGGAGCGTAGAACGAGGGATAGAGTACACTTTAACCGCTTTTTTCAACCCAATTTTTTTCTCTTTAATAGCTACAATAGCATTTGACATATTTTATTTGTCCCACGATTGCCGTTTCGATTTTTTTGGTGGTACAAGATGTCTTCAAGGCATCTGAAACATAAAGAGTAGCAATATTTGTAAATGGTCCCATAAAATCTGATAGATTTTACGGGGCTCATAATACCAGCAGCAAAAGGGGCCCATATATCCACCCTCGACATCTTGGGAAAAACGATTTTGCCTACGGTTAGTTTGGTTCGCAACCGACGTTAATTAATGTAAAACGGCATCCCAACAACAAGCCAAATACGTACCTTACCTTAGTTTTAGTAATAACATGTTAGAAATTTGAGTTTTATTCAAATAAACACTAACCTTTCAAACTTTTGATGACAGCGAAAAAATTCACAGTTCAACTACTCACAAACCATGACAGCTACTACGTCTGCACACTCTACAGTGAAGTTTGGCAACTAGTTCTAGTAGTTCATGTGCTCTCCTCTAGAATTCATGGCCTGTACTTCCAAATATGTAGGGAGCCCATAATACCAGCAGGGGCCCATTTTTCCACCTTTGCCTCTATATTTTTCCTCAATGAAACAGTTTTGGAAGAAAACGTTTGGTATTTCGACCTTCTGTCATATTCCGTTTCGTTGCCAAGGCTCATAATATGTGGACAGATGGCCTCGATCCGTTCACTGATTTAACGTAAGGGCAAATACAGGGTGAGGCGCGTAAATCCGGGCAAATAAAACTTTTTTAAAAGCAAGTTTACTAGAAAAAATACAAATGAAAATCATTTTAGATATAGGTAGTGGCATCTTTCAAGGGTAACATTACTCTATGTAGCCCCCTTCAGCCGCAATGACCGTCTCCAATATTGTCCTGAAGCGATCGCACTCACTCTTTAAAACAGCGCCGTCCGTATTCGCGAATGCCGCTTCGATAGCGGTGCGTAGAGATGCGAAATTAGTGTCCTGTCTTTTTGGTAACTCTTTCGACTACGCTCGAGAGGGTTCAAGTCCAGAACTCCTTTGACCAGATCATGTCAACGTTATTCGAGAGGCAGTTTTGGAGTAAATGGCTCGTACGAGCCGGTGCACCGTCCTGTTGTGAGATATACTGTCTCCTCTGAGGTCACGGTTTCACGACATTCCTCAAAACTTGCAGAGAAACTTATTTTGTGACAGTTTGTCCCTTTTTAAAAAGAAAGTGGAGGTATGTCGTCACCCACACTAGATACAACACCTCGGACGTGGACGCCAGACTTCTCCGAAGCACACAATGTCGTAAACAGTTGATCTTGGGTACTCCAAGAATCGAACTATTTCGATGGGAAAACTCTCAGCGCGAAGGCTTTCGATAATCACTGCTCTTCGGCTATATTCCGCACTTGCCCGTAATATCTCGACCATTTTGCGATTCTGATCGTTTTCTAGATGCCTATGGCTTTCAAGAACTCCAATCGCAACCTCCGGCGGATCTACGATATGGAGGGAAACTTAAATCGAAATCTGTCGGGATTTAAGCTCAACACCCCGTATTTTCAGGGTTTTCTGCCATTAGACAGAATATTACATTAGAATTCGATGAACGCATCACGCGTGTCTCTCCTGGCGCTGATTTTGGATCGGTTCAGCTTTTATACGTCTGTGAAGTCTTGGTCACTTTCAGATTTTCGGTGAAGTTCTCTTTGCTTTCTGACTTGGCTGTCGAACCACGGCGGGTCTTCCCCATACCTGTTCTTCAATACTTTCTTCACTGATGCTCGATGCTTTCGGTCCTTGCAATGAATTTTTCATATTGACCGCACAGGCAAATTCAAATCTATTTTTTGTCTTTGTTTACATTCCTATCTTTTTTTAAATTCGAGGTCACACGTCCTGTGAATACACGTTATGTGTCTTTAGCGCAGTGGTTTCCATTGCCTTTTGCGTCCTCATGACACTGATCATTGCTGATTCTTCCGCCTTTACGGGCAGTTTTCCACCCCAAGGACAAGAGTGTCCTGAACCTCTGTCGGCTTGTCTGCCCTCTTGACAACGATGTTGGTATAATTGGAGCGACTTCTTAAGGCGAAAGTCTTCGGCCACCAAAATTGATTATTGATTATTAATCACAATTTAAGCGGTGGCAGGTTTCGAACTCAGGACCAAAGCAGTTTTGATTACTAATCAGATACGCTTTCCTAAACCACAGGTGCGAAGTACGTGAGAACCAGAAGTAAAACAATTAAGCAGCACCTCTGCGTCTCCTGACGCGACCACTCAACTGCTGCTGCAGTTAAGAGGAGGAGAGCAAAACCCTGTGCCAGCATATAGCTAACGACTCTGGAATAGCAACAAGGTGAGCACTGATCTTATCTGATGGGCGGAGCTCCATGGAAGGGGTCACATTCCCTCAGCCCACGAGGCACTACACCCAAGTTCTGAATTTGATCCTAGTCATTGCTATACAGTCTGGTGATTAATAACTGAACACCAACAACCACGCTTCCGTTAATAATAATGAGCGTATGGCATTGGTGGCCGGGAGACCCCTCGCGGGGCGGTTCGATCGCCGCTCCACAAGTTCTTTAACGCCACTACGGCGACTTGCGAATGAATGAGGATGAAATGATGATGAAAGACACACAGCACCCAGTCATCTCGAGGCAGAGAAAATCCCTGACCCGCTGGGAATCGAACCCGGGACCCCGTGCGCGGGAAACGAGAACGCTACCGCAAGACCACGAGCCGCGGACCCTCTTTCCGTTGCTGGCCAAATAGTAGCTGTGAGGATCTCACTATCAGGTCAGGTAGGTGTGTCTAATTCATTTACTTCTCACAAGGGAACCTCCCCATCGCACCCCCCTCAGATTTAGTTATAAGTTGGCACAGTCGATAGGCCTTGAAAAACTGAACACAGATCAATCGAGAAAACAGGAAGAAGTTGTGTGGAACGATGAAAAAAATAAGCAAAATATACAAACTGAGTAGTCCATGCGCAAGATATGCAACATCACAGCAAATTGTAAGCTCATAAGCGCCGTGGTCCCGTGGGTAGCGTGAGCAACTGCGGTATGAGAGGTCTTTGGTTCAAGTCTTCCTTTGAGTGAAAAATTTTTCTTTCTTTATTTTCGCAAAGTTATGATCTGTCTGTTCATTCATTGACGCCTCTGTTCACTGTAATAAGTTTAGTGTCTGTGTTTTGCGACCGCACCGCAAAACCGTGCGATTAGTAGACGAAAGGACGTGCCTCTCCAATCGGAACCGAAAACATTTGATCGCAAGGTCATAGGTCAACCGATTCCTCCACGGGAAAACACGTCTGATATATTCTATACGACACTGGTGACGGCATGTGCGTCACATGACAGGAATATGTTGTCGATCCACCTAACTTGTACACTTGGCGAATGGGTAAAAAGATTCTTCTACCTTGCCTGATTTAGGTTTTCTTGTGTATTTGATAATCACTCCCAAAAAAGTTATGAAACATAAGAGTTTGTCACATAAACTGCAACAAATGAATGCAACAGTTTCACAGTCGCACAGTTTTCCCTGTGTTCTGTCAAAACATGTTTTTAACGTTTTAAAATTTTTCCGTGCGTAGACCGTCAAATCCTGCATATGTCCAAGCAAATCTGAACATGTCCTGGAATTTTGGAGAGCGAAGTTGATTATGTGTGAGTGCCTGAACTTTGATAATTGTCTGAAAATAAAAAATTAAACTTCTCGCTCGAGGGAGGATTTGAACCAAGGACCTCTCATACCACAGTTGCTCACGCTAACCACGGGACCACGGCGCTCCTGAGCTCACAATCTCCTGTTATGTTGCATATCTTGCGCATGGACTACTCTGTATATTTTGCTTATTTTTTTCATAGTTCCACACAACTTCTTCCTGTTTTCTTGATTGATGTATGTTCAGTTTTTCAAGGCCTATCCACTGTGCCAACTCATAACTAAATCTGAGGGGGGTGCGATGGGGAGGTTCCTTTGTCAGTTTGTATATTTTGTTTATTTTTTTCATAATTCCACACAACTTCTTCCTGTTTTCTCGATTGATCTGTGTTCAGTTTTTCAAGGCCTATCCACTGTGCCCACTTATAACTAAATCTGAGGGGGGTGCGATGGGGAGGTTCCCTTGTCAGTATGTATACGTACAACTGCATACAATACACGCCTAAACTTGTTTTGCAGCTCATATGAGCGCTAAATTTATTAATTACACAGAAAGAAACATGCTTATCGTGATGTTTCTCTGTAATCAACTCTCAATGTACGAGGTTAGTGCAAAAAATTGCGGAACGTACGTGATTTCATGCCAATGATTTGTTGCAGTCAAATGCGGTTGGCATCCCTGCACACGTCTGTGTTTAATGTGTAACTGCTGGAAGTTTCAATGTTGCATGTCTGCTAATTATTGTTAAGTACGGTACTGAGTAGAACGTTGTGTCGCACAGTTTGCGGATTTCCAGATGGAAACGCATCTGCATTAAATTTTGCATGAACCTCAAGGAAACCTTTACAGAGACACACGAAAAGATGCAGGAAGCCTACGGTGATGAGTGCTTAAGCTGTACTCGGTGTTACGAATGGTTCTCACGGTTTAAAAATGGCCGAACGGAAGTTAGGAATGACGCTCGTTCAGAACGCCCTTCGACGTCTACCGACGACCCTCGTGTGAGGGATGTCAACGAAACTGTGCGTGCTAATCAAAGACAGACTGTCCAAGAGATTGCAGCAGAATATAACATTTCAGTTGGATCGTGTTATAAATCCTGACGCGGCATCTTGGAATGCATCGTGTTGCTGCGAAGCTCGTCCACGGCTCATGAGTGAAGACCAGAAAGACATTCGCTGCGCAATTGTGAAGAGCTTTTGGATCGGAGACGTTCCTTAAAAGAGTCATAACTGGTGACGGGACCGAAGTTGAAACCCCGTTGAAAGGACGAAGGTTTGCAACGATAGACTAGATAAAAGGAAATTCGGAGACGGCGCTTTGAGCGATCCAGTGAGAGGCGTACCAAGACTGCTTCCGGAAGGTGAAACGGCATTGGGGGCGGTGTATCAATTGTGGAGGTGAGTATTTCGGAGGAGACCATGCACTATAATTAAAAGGTAAGCATGGAAAAATGTTACGGACAAAATTCTGGAATTTTTTGCACAGACCTCGTATATTCCCGGTTGAGACGAGACTAATGATCATATTTTAAACGACTAGCCAGATAAAGGCACGAAACTCATTTAAAACTATTCTTATACAGGATGGTCTACAAAGCCTGTAAGGATGTTAGAGGGGTGGCTGTGCTGAGAAATAATTGTTAAGAAAAAAAATTCGATTCTTTACGCTGTTTCAGAGCTATGCAACACTGAAGTTTGCCAATTAAGTCGTCGCGCGTGCAAATGCAAGCACTTGTACGCTGTAAAACGCGGTAAAATATTGAAATGAGCATATGGCATCATTGGCCGGGAGGCCCCTATACGGGGAAGTACGGCCGCCAAGTGCAAGTCTTATTTCAGTAGACGCCACAATGGGCGATTTGCGAGCCGGGATGAGGATGAAATGATGAAAGCGGAGAAAATCCCCAACGCTGTCGGGAATCGAAACCGGGCCCGTTTGCATGGGAAGCTAGCACGTTGTCACCCAGCTAAGCGGGCGAAGTCTAAAACGCAGTGGTGCACAGACATCTACGAGCCCGTGAGTTGCCACTTGCTAAAATGCTCATCACCAGTTAAATTGGTCTTTTTCGGAAGTGATAAATTTAATCTAGGTGAGCGAAAACTGCATTTGTTCGGTTTGGGGAAACCAAACGTTTGGCTACCTGTCTCTGGCAGGTGGCTTGAATTTGTGCGTGCGACGGCCTGATTGGCTAACTTCTAGGCTGCATCACTTGGAAACCGCGCAGCATATCGAACTGTTTCTTAACAATTGTTTCTGAGCGCAATCTCTGCCGCAAAAAGCTTGCAAACTTTTCAGACTGTTCTCAATCATCCTCTACAACGGCTGATATATTTCCCGTAATATTCTCTTCAGTTGGTTCGTTTTTAAATATTTGTACGACGATTCTCTGGAAGACGCAAGCAAGCGATGAATATATACTTCTCGACGTAAATAACTATATGATACACACGTCCTGTTCGACATTGCAGAAGTTAAAGCAGAGGCAATGTTAAATGATAACGATCTGTGCGCCAGAAAGCAGTAGACCATACATGAACTGTTTTCATAGATTTATAACTGTCGTATCACAACTCCAAAAGCCCTGGGTTTGAAACTCGAGTGATAATAGGTTCCTCTTCTGACCTGGCCGATCTTCAGTATGAAATATGTTGAAAGTCCGCTACGACTTGGGCTGCTAAGATAAACAATACTGTCCGTCATTAGTAATAGGGTGAACCGTTTTGTAGATTCACATGTGCACACCATACATGATTCCGAACTTTCAGTAGTCGATTACTACCTGTATTTTACTTTAGATTAGGAATCTAGATATATTACATGCTAGCGTTGATTGCTGGCGAATTATTACAACATTTCAGAAAAACACTTCATAACAGAATTCAGGACAAATTAAGGCTGCTGACGGGACGATATGACCCACACCGAAGAGATGAAAGAGAGAAACAGAAATGTCGACCAGCAACATGGGACAAACACGGTAAGATGAGCACGCTAGCCTGTAATGGACGCTGAAAAGGCCAAGGACGGACCCGTTGCGTCATGGAGAAGTCGCTTGACGACCAGTAACTACTCCGATGTTGCTACAAAGTCAGGCAGCAAGCGATAAAAAGGAAACAAGTAAAGAGCTGCAGCATGGCAGCATCATTTAGCCACGTACTGTGTAACATTCTGCGTGGTGTCTGTTTGTTCTAAGTCGTGTCTCTCTACCACTTTCGCGCAACGACGCTCTGAGCGTGTTTTGTTTTAAGGGAATTGACTAGTTTGGACCTAGGACCTGTTGCTGGTAAGGAGACGCCAAACCACACATGACATGTAGAGTTCAGAGGCGTTCAGTGAGACTAGCGATGATATAATCAAATACTTAATGATTTCAGCGTCAGCTCCACTGCACTCCCTGTAAAAGAATCTTAACACTAACTAAATTTAGTGGAAGCGGTTCAAGGCTTTCCTATTTTTAGTTAGCTGCTAAAATAACGTCGAAAGGCAGTTTAGTTTACCATTGGAATTTTTATTCTACTCACAAAACATTGTTTATAAATTGCGCTATTGATGAAAGGAAATATTTTAATACAGGATGACAAAAACCAACTACGTTCAACAAAAATGTGAACGAATATTCCCTGAATGGGTTTCCAACTTCTACAATGAATTAAAGGATGACCTATGCCATATCACATCTATAATCTAGGTTTAAATTAAGTTTCATACAAGAGAAAACTATCAAAAATGGTCTACAGTGACCCTCAATTATCTTTAATTACTTATTTAACTTGTCGTAAATTACAGTGGCTGATGTGGCTTCTCAATAATTATATAACAGAAAAATCATCGCGTTTCAGATTTTAGCTTCAAGTAGCAAATGAGAATGCCATGAGCTTTAATTAACGATCGACACGAGTATTACGCAAAAAAGGGGATGTAACAGATGAGACCTCTGCAGTTCTGAGTGCAGCCTTATGCGCTCAAAAATGCGGCATCCCGTGCGTTCATTACCTTGTCGGTGGTTAGTCAGCGTCAGCGGGGGCGGGTGGCGCAGCTCCACACACCTCGCCATCTCGGTAGCAACTCTCAAACTTCTCTTTAATACAATTTACTGAAGTGGGTTTAAGAAAAAGATATCTAGCTGTGTTTTCAACTGATCATTCAGGGTCTCAATGTTAACTTTAAGCTCCAGCTACAAAAATTCTGTCTATCCAATGAGAAACGTTATACTTTTCGTGGTAGGGCAATGTTTTTAACAACGTAACAGAGACGCGAAAAAGTCTCGCGCTAAAACTTGCAGCTGGTGTGGCCCTTTTAGTGTTATCGTAAGATCTATACTGTTCTTCTGGAGGGGCTCTATTTTTTTAACATGGGCTGGGGGAGGGGGGTGGTCTTCGCGGTCGCCCGGCGACGTGGGTGTCCGTTCCTTATCGTAGGGCCTTCTAGATTAACGGTTCTGCTCTCGGCTTCTGTTCTCGTTTATCCCCTCGGAACTGCGTCTGTCTCACGGCGGGAAGGTATGACATGCGTTTAGGCGTTCTTGTGTTAGTCTGTGGTATTCCATTTGCTCACTCGTTGATCGTATTACTTTGGTTAATTTAATGTCAGGATTTATTCGGAGTTATGTGACATACTGCCGGATTTGCTATCATGTCAGGGTTTTCATGGAAGGTGTTGGATTTGCCTGACACCTTACAACTGTAAGGCAAGTGAGTAGAGATGCAGTTTATTACTATTGACGTCTGGCATAAATAATAGCTATATTCTGGAAAACAATTTGGCCAGGAGCGAGTAGCAGTCAGTTCATTCATTCCGCGAATCAAGAATCTCTACTATTTTTGCATTTCAATAATAGTTCTATCCATTTACTAGAAAAAAGGTTTTTTACATACAGACGGACGGCAAATCTACATCCACATCCATACCCCGCAAGCCACCTGATGGTGTGTGGCGAAGGGTAATTTTAGTATCTCCATCGGTTCTCTCTTCTATTCCAGTCTCGTATTGTTTGTGGAGAGAAAGATTGTCGGTATGCCTCTGTGTGGGCTCTAATCTCTCTGATTTTATTCTCACGGTCTCTTCGCGAGATATAGGAGGGAGCAATATACTGATCGACTCCTCAGTGAAGGTATGTTCTTGAAACTTCAACAAAAGGCCGTATCGAGCTACTGAGCGTCTCTCTTGCAGAGTCTTCCACTGGAGTTTATCTATCATCTCCATAACGCTTTCGCGATTACTAAATGATCCTGTAACGCAGCGCGCTGCTCTCCGTTGGATCTTCTCTATCTCTTCTATCAACCCTATCTGGTACGTATCCCACACTGCTGAGCAGTATTCAAGCAGTGGGCGAACAAGCGTACTGTAACCTACTTCCTTTGTTTTCGGATTGCATTTCCTTAGGATTCTTCCAATGAATCTCAGTCTGGCATCTGCTTTACCGACGATCAACTTTATATGATCATTCCATTTTAAATCACTCCTAATGCCTACTCTCAGATAATTTATGGACTTAATTGCTTCCAGTTGCTAGCCTGCTACATTGTAGCTAAATGATAAAGGATCTTTCTTTCTATGTATTCGCAGCACATTACACTTCTCTACATTGAGATTCAATTGCCATTCCCTGCACCATGCGCCAATTCGTTGGAGATCCTCCTGCATTTCAGTACAATTTTCCATTGTTACAACCTCTCGATATACTACAGCATCATTCGCAAAAAACCTCAGTGAGCTTCCGATGTTATCCACAAGGTCATTTATGTATATTGTGGATAGCAACGGTCCTACGACACTCCCCTGCAGCACACCTGAAATCACTCTTACTTCGAAAGACTTCTCTCCATTGAGAATGACACGCTGCGTTCTGTTATCTAGGAACTCTTCAATCCAATCTCACAATTGGTCTGATAGTCCATACGCTCTTACTTTATTCCTTAAACGACTGTGGGGAACTGTATCAAACCCCTTGAGGAAGTCAAGAAACACGGCATATACCTGGTAATCCGTGTCTATGGCCCTCTGTCTCGTGGACGAATACCGCGAGCTGGGTTTCACACGATCGTCTTTTTCGAAACCCATGCTGATTCCTACAGAGTAGATTTCTAGTCTCCAGAAAAGCCATTATACTCGAACATAATACGTGTTCCAAAATTCTACAACTGATCGAAGTTAGAGATATAGGTCTATAGTTCTGCACATCTGTTCGACGTCCCTTCTTGAAAACGGGGATGACCTGGGCCCATTTCCAATCCTTTGGAACGCTACGCTCTTCTAGAGACCTACGGTACTCCGCTGGAAGAAGGGGGCAAGTTCCTTCGCGTTATCTGAGTAAAATCGAACTGGTATCCCATCAGGTCCAGCGGCCTTTCCTCTTTTGAGCGATTTTAATTGTTTTTATCCCTCTGTCATCTATTTCGATATCTATCATTTTGTCATCTGTGCGACAATCTAGAGAAGAAACTACAGTGCGCCGGCCGTGGTGGCCGAGCGGTTCTAGGCATTTCAGTCTGGAACCGCGCGACCGCTACGGTCGCAGGTTCGAATCCTGCCTCGGGCATGGATGTGTGTGATGTCCTTGGGTTGGTTAGGTTTAAGTAGTTCTAAGTTCTAGGGGACTGATGACCTCAGAAGTTAAGTCCCATAGCGTTCAGAGCCATTTTTGAACCACAGTGCAGTCTTCCTCGGTGAAGCAGCTTTGGAAAAAGACAATTAGTATTTCGGCCTTTAGTCTGTCATCCTCTGTTTCAGTACCATTTTGGTCACAGAGTGTCTGGACATTTTGTTTTGATCCACCTAACGCTTTGACATAAGACCAAAATTTCTTAGCATTTTCTGCCAAGT
Organism: Schistocerca nitens; assembly: GCF_023898315.1. Classification (NCBI taxonomy): domain Eukaryota; kingdom Metazoa; phylum Arthropoda; class Insecta; order Orthoptera; family Acrididae; genus Schistocerca; species Schistocerca nitens. The sequence continues at coordinate 132,135,755 of NC_064617.1, read as the reverse complement.
CAGTACATAGAACTTTACTTTCGAATTCACTGAACGCCTCTAGCATAGCCCTCCTCACACTACATTTCGCTTCGTGTAATTTTTGTTTGTCTGCAAGGCTTTGGCTATGTTGATGCTTGCTGTGAAGTTCCCTTTGCTTCCGCAGCAGTTTTCTAACCCGGTTGTTGTACCACGGTGGCTCTTTTCCATCTCTTACGCTCTTGCTTGCTGCCATAAGGATGCGTGGTGCCTGTTGTGTTGGTTCGGACATGTCCGAAATAAGACACCTTGAATTCATATAATTAATTCTCCTCGTTGGTGAACGAATCCACCAAATCCACTTTCTTCAGTGTGCAGTACGTCTGACCGCCTGTGGGAATCTGAAAGTAGCGAGCATGGAAGAGACGGACATGGATTGAGGGTAGGTGACGTTATGTGAGAGTGTGGGACGGTCGAGATGCGTGCCGAGATGGTCCTCGCAGTATCGAGAAACACTGTGTCCGGGTGGCGTAGTGGTTTACGCAACTGTCTAATAAGTGGGAGATCCTAGGTTCGAATCTCGGTCCGGCACACTTTTCAGTCATCGCCGCTGATTCAGCGTCAAGTCCAGATGCAGCTGACATCAATAATCCCTTCCCTGTCCTTTCCCTTCTCTCACCTCCACCTTCAGTTTACATATAACGTCATGTAAGTGTTCCTTTTTTACCGATTGAACCACAGAACCCTAAAAAGAGTATTAGTAACATTCATGTTTAAACACAGTGTGACAAGTGGCACTTACGAACAGTGTAAAATATACTAAGCTATTCAGAGTGCTACTACAGTGCTAATGCATTGACTGTGGGCTGCTTATGGTATGAGTATCGGAATTTTACGCTCAGTGTTCTGAACTGTTGGCAGTTGAGAGATGGCTTGATTTTATCTGTTGGGTATTATAGTCCATATACGTCTACGTGGATAATGTAAATGGAAGAAATTTCTCAAATACGAATAGTTCAGCTAACAGTGATTTAAGAACTCTTAAGTTAGGCTTTTCATCTGTCAGCATCTTCCTCCTTAACAAATGTTGAAATGTGTGTGAAATCTTATGGGACTTAACTGCTAAGGTCGTCAGTCCCTAAGCTTACACGCTACTTAACCTAAATTATCCTAAGGATAAACACACACAACCATGCCCGAAGGAGGACTCGAACCACCGCCGGGACCAGCCGCCAGTCCATGACTGCAGCGCCTAGACCGCTCGGCTAATCCTGCGCGGCCGTCCTTAACACAGAAACTATCCTGTAATAACTGAGTATCAAAACTATTAAAAACTGACTGTAAAAATTCATAAAAACACTAAGAATTATTTTCGTTTGAGAGTGAAGTTCGCAAACACGCAATGACGGAATCAGCGTCGCCGAAGCAGTCGAGACCAGATGGGCAATCTACAGCAATAATATTATTATTATTATGACCTTTAAATATATTTCACGTGGAGGGAGAGCTATTTTGGAAAGGAAACTAAGGTACTTTCAGTTAACAGTATATTGTAACCTTAAAGCTCATACAGGTAGTTACACATACATCGATACACAGGAGAGAGAGAAGAAGCGAAAAACAGAACAAACAGGGGCGAGCAACATGGCTCTTATGTATATACATTACACTTGAAGTTCCATGCAATCATGGAACGTATTGAATTAGAGCATTGTTTATCTTTGCGATTAATGGAAAATATTTACAATACTTGTCACAGAATATTATCAGACTTGACAAAATGACTAATAGTATTACGGGCATTATTTTCTCTTTCTACATTTCATTCACATCAGTTGAACAAATTGCGCCATTCACTAGATAGGCTTCCAGATGACGCCACACCTGTCATAATTTCCACTCCATCGATTGCTCAAGTTTGTTATTATTCTGGCGGATTCCTGATTCTTTTCCGCCATCACTGTCAGTCCTTTCTCCCGACCCTCATCGATAAATTTAATGGCGTTAACAGCAACCAGTTGCATTTTCCATGATCGCTACCCGTACTTACACTGCAAGGTACCAACAGGCGCTACTAAAACGTTTGCTTTGTTTTGTTTTAGGATACAAAAATAATAGGGTCATACGCGCTCATGTCAGAACTGTAGAACACGAAGACAAAGAGAGGAGCTAAAAACGGCTGCACGTTAAGCCCAATCGACGGAAGAGAAGACAGCTAAAAGCAGGAATGTCCAGAAAGATCTATAAAACACGACATGGACAAACGGAGGTCCTGAACTAAAGATTAAATGTCCTTCGCCATATTGCTGCGACGGATAAAAAGCAAAACGCGCTCGTCAGCCTGCGCGTCATTCGCTATAACGGCCGATAACTTAAACGGCAAACACAAATGAGAACTTAAATAGTTAAAAGAGGTGCATTCCGCCAGGAAATTGCGAACCGTCAATGGTTGGGGGCAATGAGCACAAAATCATGGGGGAGCACCACTTGTCAAACGACGACGGCTAAAAAGATAAAAAGACAGTGCCCGATATGCAAACTAGCTAAAATTAGCTTCTCACGGCGACAGGGTCGAGAGGAGGTCGTCCAAGCCGCTGGGAGAGGCTTAATAACCCGGAGCTTGTTCCCATGAAGGGATATCAAAAAACGTCGGTGCTAGCGACGGAGGTACACCCGACACATCGGTCAGTCCGAGAGCTATCAGTGTACATAACGGTACTATCGCGAAGTTCCATGGGAAGGTCATGAAACTGAAGGCGGAAGAACGAGGCTGGAGTACTGTCTTTAGGAAGCGAATGAAGGCCAAGGTGAACACGGACTGCCGCACGTCACAACCATCCGGAAAGTGGCAGGTAGCGTGAAGTTAAGCTGTAGTCGTCGAAGAAGGAGGCACAGGAGGGGTGGCCACGCATGGCAGACAAACGGCATGCTTACCTGCTAAGAAGAAAGTCACGGCGGTAGGACAGCGGTAATTCGGCAGCTTCTGCATACAGACTCTCAACTTGGCTAGTGTAAAAGGCGCCAGTGGCCAGACGGATGCCACGATGGTGGATAGTATTGAGATGGCGTAAGAGGGAAGGACGTGCAGATGCATAAACTAAACATCCATAGTAAAGTTTCGAACGGAGAAGGGACTGGTACAAACGGAGGAGGGTTGTTAGATCTGTTTCCCAGGAAGGACCACTGAGGACACTGAGCGACTGCATAAAGCGGGCTGCCAGGTAAGACACGAGGGACGCCCAAGAAAGTTCCTTCCTATCGAGCATGAGCCCCAGGAAATTCGTAGTTTCAACGAACGGAAGAGCAGCAGGCCCAAGATGTAAAGACAGTCGAAGAAATCAACTGCTCCGATTTTGTCAGTGGAAAAACAAATGCCATTATCGATGCTCCATGAGTAGAGATGATCGAGACATCGCTGAAGACGCCGCTCGATGAGACAAGTCCGCGTAGAACTGCAGTACACGGCAAAATCGTCAACTAAAGGGGAACCGTAAATGCCATTATGGTGTTAATGGCGACAGCAAAGAGGACGACACTCAGGACGGAACCCTGAGGAAAACCGTTTTCCTGGATAAATGTGTCGAACAAGGCAGAACCCACACAGACGTTGAAAACTCTGTCTTTTAAATATTTCTGATGGAAACAGGGCATGCAGCCATGGGAGCCCCATGTATAGAGAATACGGAGGATAATGGTCCTCCAGCAGATGTCACAGGCTTTCTCCAAATCGACAAACACGGTCACAGTCTGGGAATTCCGCAGAAAACCATTCCTGACATGGGTGGATAAAGTGACAAGATGGTCAACTGCAGAATGGCACGCTCGATAGCCACACTGTGCAACCATTAGTAAATTGCGAGACCAGAGCTGCCATACCAGCCAGGCAGGAATCATATGTTCCATCACCTTGCGGACACACCTGGTGAGAGAAATTGGGCGTTAGCTAGAACGAGGATGTTTCTCCTTACCAGGCTTAGGTATGGGTATGGCAGTGGCTGGGAAACGTGCCCCCTGCCCAGATGCAGTGGTATGTATGAATGAGAAACTGCTTGCCCACAAGAGAATGGTCCTGCAACAGTCTGAATGTGAACATCGTCTGGCCCTGAGGCAGAGGATCAGGATGAAGTGAGAGCATGATCTAACGTCCTCATAGTAAACACGGCATTGCAGCACTCACTGAGAAGAGAAGGGTATTGCCTGAGCCTCCTCCGCTCGTTTCTGATGGAGGAAGGCAGTGTGATAGTGGAAGGGACTCGAAATCTCCGAAAAATGGCGGCTAAAGGTGTTTGAGATAGCATTAAGATCCACTATGACATTGTCTGTTGCTGTCAGTCCGGAAATTGGGAAATGGACCCTAGTCCCAGAGAGCTGTCTGAGGTTGGCACACACAACGGAAGGTGGAACGGAACTGATAAAAGAACTATCAAATGAAATCCAGCTGGGTTTTTTTGCTATCCTGAAGAACGCGACGACACTGTGCACACAACTGATTGTAATGAATGTAATTTGACATATAGGATGATTGTTAAAAACGCGGACAGCACGCCTCAGTCCACCAAGGACCGGGACAGAGCACAGTAAAGGGAAAGTGCCAGAAATGGATCGTTCTGCGGCAGTAAGGATAGCGTTTGCAAGATATTCTACCTGATCATCACAACTGGGGAAATGTTTTTCGTCCAGTAAAGCCTCCAGTCGGCCTTAGAAACCTGCCACTTAGTGTGCACGTAGGTGGGGTAGGAGTCAGCAGACGAATAGCACATGGGAAATGGTCGCTAAGAGTATGTGTCAGAGAGAACGGACCCCTCAAAGGACGATGGGCATGCTGGGTGATGCAGAAGGATAGATCCAAATGGGAATGGGAATGTGAGCGCTCCTGTGTTAAGACAGACGAAGTTAGTTGACTGAGGTCAGCCAAGAGACCATCTCTCGGATAGGTCCTTGGAGAACGCCAAAGAGGTTGGTGCACATTAGTCATTAAGAAACAGAAAGGGATGAGGTAGCTGCCCAGTAAGCTGGAGGAAGTCTGCCCTGGTGACATCAAATGACGTATTGAAACTTCCTGGCAGATTAAAACTGTGTGCCCGACCGAGACTCGAACTCGGGACCTTTGCCTTTCGCGGGCAAGTGCTCTACCAACTGAGCTACCGAAGCACGACTCACGCCCCATATCAGCGCACACTCCGCTGCAGAGTGAAAATCTCATTCTGGAAACATCCCCCAGGCTGTGGCTAAGCCATGTCTCCGCAATATCCTTTCTTTCAGGAATGCTAGTTCTGCAAGGTCCGCAGGAGAGCTTCTGTAAAGTTTGGAAGGTAGGAGACGAGGTACTGGCAGAAGTAAAGCTGTGAGTACCGGGCGTGAGTCGTGCTTCGGTAGCTCAGTTGGTAGAGCACTTGCCCGCGAAAGGCAAAGGTCCCGAGTTCGAGTCTCGGTCGGGCACACAGTTTTAATCTGCCAGGAAGTTTCATATCAGCGCACACTCCGCTGCAGAGTGAAAATCTCATTCTGGAAACATCCCCCAGGCTGTGGCTAAGCCATGTCTCCGCAATATCCTTTCTTTCAGGAGTGCTAGTTCTGCAAGGTCCGCAGGAGAGCTTCTGTAAAGTTTGGAAGGTAGGAGACGAGGTACCGGCAGAAGTAAAGCTGTGAGTACCGGGCGTGAGTCGTGCTTCGGTAGCTCAGTTGGTAGAGCACTTGCCCGCGAAAGGCAAAGGTCCCGAGTTCGAGTCTCGGTCGGGCACACAGTTTTAATCTGCCAGGAAGTTTCATATCAGCGCACACTCCGCTGCAGAGTGAAAATCTCATTCTGGAAACATCCCCCAGGCTGTGGCTAAGCCATGTCTCCGCAATATCCTTTCTTTCAGGAGTGCTAGTTCTGCAAGGTCCGCAGGAGAGCTTCTGTAAAGTTTGGAAGGTAGGAGACGAGGTACTGGCAGAAGTAAAGCTGTGAGTACCGGGCGTGAGTCGTGCTTCGGTAGCTCAGTTGGTAGAGCACTTGCCCGCGAAAGGCAAAGGTCCCGAGTTCGAGTCTCGGTCGGGCACACAGTTTTAATCTGCCAGGAAGTTTCATATCAGCACACACTCCGCTGCAGAGTGAAAATCTCATTCTGGAAACATCCCCCAGGCTGTGGCTAAGCCATGTCTCCGCAATATCCTTTCTTTCAGGAGTGCTAGTTCTGCAAGGTCCGCAGGAGAGCTTCTGTAAAGTTTGGAAGGTAGGAGACGAGGTACTGGCAGAAGTAAAGCTGTGAGTACCGGGCGTGAGTCGTGCTTCGGTAGCTCAGTTGGTAGAGCACTTGCCCGCGAAAGGCAAAGGTCCCGAGTTCGAGTCTCGGTCGGGCACACAGTTTTAATCTGCCAGGAAGTTTCATATCAGCGCACACTCCGCTGCAGAGTGAAAATCTCATTCTGGAAACATCCCCCAGGCTGTGGCTAAGCCATGTCTCCGCAATATCCTTTCTTTCAGGAGTGCTAGTTCTGCAAGGTCCGCAGGAGAGCTTCTGTAAAGTTTGGAAGGTAGGAGACGAGGTACTGGCAGAAGTAAAGCTGTGAGTACCGGGCGTGAGTCGTGCTTCGGTAGCTCAGTTGGTAGAGCACTTGCCCGCGAAAGGCAAAGGTCCCGAGTTCGAGTCTCGGTCGGGCACACAGTTTTAATCTGCCAGGAAGTTTCATATCAGCGCACACTCCGCTGCAGAGTGAAAATCTCATTCTGGAAACATCCCCCAGGCTGTGGCTAAGCCATGTCTCCGCAATATCCTTTCTTTCAGGAGTGCTAGTTCTGCAAGGTCCGCAGGAGAGCTTCTGTAAAGTTTGGAAGGTAGGAGACGAGGTACTGGCAGAAGTAAAGCTGTGAGTACCGGGCGTGAGTCGTGCTTCGGTAGCTCAGTTGGTAGAGCACTTGCCCGCGAAAGGCAAAGGTCCCGAGTTCGAGTCTCGGTCGGGCACACAGTTTTAATCTGCCAGGAAGTTTCATATCAGCACACACTCCGCTGCAGAGTGAAAATCTCATTCTGGAAACATCCCCCAGGCCGTGGCTAAGCCATGTCTCCGCAATATCCTTTCTTTCAGGAGTGCTAGTTCTGCAAGGTCCGCAGGAGAGCTTCTGTAAAGTTTGGAAGGTAGGAGACGAGGTACTGGCAGAAGTAAAGCTGTGAGTACCGGGCGTGAGTCGTGCTTCGGTAGCTCAGTTGGTAGAGCACTTGCCCGCGAAAGGCAAAGGTCCCGAGTTCGAGTCTCGGTCGGGCACACAGTTTTAATCTGCCAGGAAGTTTCATATCAGCGCACACTCCGCTGCAGAGTGAAAATCTTATTCTGGAAATGACGTATTGTTGTAAACGGTGCAAAGGGAAAAGGCCAAGACAGGAAGGAAAATGTGCTGCAAACAGCTTGAAGCCGAATAGTCCGGGAGATGGGTTGACTATGAACATCATCCTTGATGATCAACATGACGCCCCCATGAAATGGAATATCCTTCTCGGGGGGAGGAAAAAGCTGACCGGGAAGAAATGCGTGAGCTCATAGAGGTCATGAGGCCCAATTTTGTTTCCTGGAGTCAGAGAACATGCAGACACTGCGATTCTAAGAGAAGCCACAAGTCTTCTATGTTGGATCGAAGGCCGAAAATGTTCCATTGAAGGAGAGACATGATGGGTGAAGGGGAGGTGGGAAAAAAATGAAGGGGTGTCACGTCGGAGGCTGCCGAGTGCCAGCATTCGAAGACTCACTGCTACTGGGCGCAGAAGTTGGAGGATCCTGCCCCATGAGATCTACAGAGGCATCGGCATTCTCCTTCTGTTGGTAGACGGAGTCCAGGGCAGCAAAACGGTTGGCCTTGCACGCTGGCGACATGGACGTCGTCTGGGCGAGTGTATCACTTGGTGACTCCGCCGAAGAGGATCTCTGAGTCAGCGAAGGAGAAGACTGTTTGCCTTTCGTAATGAGATTTGCTTGACTTTGTTTGACTTGTTGGATGTATCTTGAGAGTTTCTATTTTGAAGGGAGTGAAAATATCTTCACGTTTCATTTACGACATCTTCGGTAACGTTCAGATAACTGACTCACTTCCAAGTGAAACTGTTGGACTTTATGGGTATTAAAAGCGTTAACTCATAATGCAGGATGTCAAAAATTTCCTGTACAAGAATATTCGGGTGTGGCAAGTTTTGCATGAAATCAAAATAAAAAGTGGAAGTTTCTTCGTCGTCATTTTTTGATGCTCAGGAAAAAAATATTTTGGTCCCCTTCTTGTGTATAATAAGCTCTAACATTAAAAAACAAACTTATTTTCCTCTTTCAATGCGAATTCTAACAGGTCTGTAAATCTTTTCAACTACTTCTCCTCATTTCCTTTTAGTTTGAGGTTCATCTTTTTAACTTGCAGGTATCTAACTATGATACAGACTTATTGTCACTATTACGAAAATACTGCGCTAGCCACAAATCGCTTTCCAGTCAGGTATGACAAAACTAGGAACGGATTCAGAGCAGCAATACCAAAGGACAAGATGCAACATCAAAACGTAAAATGTCCGAGCAGTTTACTTGCAAAAACCAAACAAGAGGAGTCGTTTCACTGGTTTGTCATCGAAACACGAAATTCAACGCAATTGTAGACTTTTACTAAAGGATGGTGTTTTGACAGTTCACAGCACTAAAATACGCATTTACCGTCATAGAAAAATACACCGCCACTCATTGATTTTTTCTTGTTTTGCCGCTTGACTAGTTTCTCAGATAAACGATTCAGTTGTCAAAGTTGTGGACTAAAAACTTGTTATTGTAAGCCGTTCCTGAGAAAATACTAGGAAAGCGATTTGGAAATACAGGGTATCAGATTATGAAACCTTAACATATTGAAGTTAATGTGCTCAACCAGTGTTAGAATGTTTACAAGGAGTGACCGGCATCTCGTAGAGCAAAATGCAGCGAGGGCGTTTTCATGTTGTTAACATTCCGACAGACACTTGTTATTAGGGGATCAGATGTTATTGTGAACAGTGGGACGGAGCATGGGAGGAGCAGAGCAACACTGCAGTCACAGTGACAAGGCAGATCTCGGCCGCTGCAAGCTGGGCGTCGCATTGCATCTGCCGCACTCACGCCCTTGGCTGGCTGCGGTGGACCTTGACGGCGTCGCCAGCAAAGCGTGCACGAGGCGGCAGGGGCAGACATTGACAAGGCTCCCACCTCCCAAGCGGCAGCAGCTTCTGAGGCATATTGATTGCTGCTATGAAAAAGAACTCTGGCGCCATTTGTTCATTCCCAAGGCAACAACCAACCAGAACACTCTCACTTGCTCTTTGTCCAGTGGTTTACAGTCACAGGTTCATCTAAGGAAAAAATTCCAGGAAATTGGTTTGGTATTACAAAATGGTCCAAATGGCTCTGAGCACTATGGGACTCAACTGCTGTGGTCATAAGTCCCCTAGAACTTAGAACTACTTAAACCTAACTAACCTAAGGACAGCACACAACACCCAGCCATCACGAGGCAGAGAAAATCCCTGACCCCGCCGGGAATCGAACCCGGGAACCCGGGCGTGGGAAGCGAGAACGCTACCGCACGACCACGAGATGCGGGCTTTGGTATTACAAACGCGTGATACGCACTAGGACGTCGGGGTGCTTTTTTATTCTTCGGAAACACGTCTCCCCCTCCTGGAATACGTTACTACCAGAAATCTCCGTCTTTACCTACCAATTGCTTCTAGGATGCCAAGGTTCTGAACGACTCCATATTCTCATGCGGCCTTTTCGGTTTAATGGTTCTAACCTGCTGCAGTCGTTCTGTTTTCTTTTGCCGATATGGATGGTCCGACAAACAGCTAACGGACCATTTTCAGGAGCCGGCCGTTGTGGCCGAGCGGTTCTAGGCGCTTCAGTCTGCAACCGCACGACCGCTACGGCCGCAGGTTCGAATCCTGCCTCGGGCGTGGATGTGTGTGATGTCCTTAGGTTAGTTAGGTTTAAGTAGTTCTAAGTTCTAGGGGACTGATGACCTCAGACTTAACTCTTGCGAAGAAGAAATCACACAAAGTTGTCTGGTGATTGTGGGAGATAGATAGTAGGTCCAATCCAACGCTGATGCAGTTTATCATTAAGGTAATTTGGAATACAAGTATAAAAGTATGGCAGAATACCGTGTTACTCCACTGTGTTGCTGTGCTGATGTCATACGCCATTGCTTTAGCATGTCCAGGTACGCGAACCAGCCACAGTTTACAAACACATGCACATCTTTATGACTGGTGGTACAGATTTAATGCAGTACGTTCACTATACTTGTAATGCACTCACGTAAATTTTGTGTTAGAAATAGGTAAGTTTCAAAAAATATGAATACTGTTTCTTCTTTGTTATTTGTACTACACTGAAGCGCCAGAGAAACTGGTACAGGCATGCGTATTCAAATACATAGAGTAGAAATATCTCTGGAGTGAGCATTGCGTCCTGCGCATGTTGTCAACATTAAACTCGAACTGTCACGTGATGTAGGGACGACGTCGATTGTTCAGCGTCAATTCGCGTCCGCCATCAGGTAACGTCAAGTCTCGTCACACCAAAACATTCTACAATACCTTTCGAATGGAGGCATTCGCACAGGTCGTCAACGGAACGTCACGTCATTTCACGGTACGTCAAGGTTTCTCGGGAAGAAAATTTTAACGGTACCAGTCTGTTAACATCTTAAGTTAACCTATTTTCACCGCGCTCATTCTCCTTATAATAGTGGATTTTTTACTGTTTTATCTTCATAATCTTTATTTTATAATAGCGCTTTGTTTTAGTGACAAATTGGAGATGTTCGATGACGACTGGGATATTTTTTCCACTTTCTCCCACAACCGAGGTCGTATATCTGAAGGCGAAAAGTTATTTAGGTTTTACGATAACACAACGGCGCTGACGCCCACAATGTATATGTATAAGAACATAAGTAGACGAAGCAAATTCCACCATATGACATTTTAAGCAAAAAAGTCAGCTTTAATGAAGGAGTAAAATACAGTTGTTTATGACGTTAATTAATAACGTAGAAAAAACATAATGGATAAGTTTAACAGGCTTCATTAATTCGTTTGAAGCTTTCTTTGAGTGTAAGAATGTACATATTTTCCCTAGCAAATAATTGCCGATGTTTTGAAACGTTGTCTCACTTCTCAGTAATTTACCAAACATAATTGATCAAGAACATAGGTTAAAAAATATGCTTCGGCCATTGACAAATTTTGTCGTTGTTAGCTCCTCAGTTCTGATACAATACTCCAACATTTTATGCATATTAGGGATGGTTCTCAAAACCCAAATTGCACCGTTCAGTACTGTGTTAAGCGACTTGACGAGATGTGACACGAAAGACATTGTAAATGCATGCTGACGTGAAGCTTCTGTGACGTCATGCTCGTTCATTTTGCTCTTCAAAGCTAAGAGCCCAATTTATTTCAAATATCAGACGTTAACTGCTATGGTGCCTGCAAACGTCTATACTAAATCCACAGCACTTACGAACGGAATCTGTCTTTACTAGCGATATGACAACATTCAAAATTATTAGGACAAATGTCGGACAAATCTACGGCGTCCCGAGATCGCGTGACCATTGTGGCAACGTATGTTGACAACACAAAATCAATTCTGCGCTTCTGAATGCTCACTCCAGCGATATTTCTACTCTATGTTCAAATACAGAGATATGTAAACAGGCAAAATATGTCCCTCCTGTCGGAAACGCCTATGTAAGACAAAAAAATTATGGGGCAGTTGTTAGATCGGTTACTGCTGCTACAATGGCAGGTTATCGAGATATAAGTGAGTTTGAACGTGGTGTTGTAGCGGCGCACGAGCGATGGGACATAGCATCTCCTATAATCAGTCGTAACAGTGTTATTAATTCCTAACGTCAAGGATTTTCTATATAAGCGCCGAGCGCTTCAGTCAAATAATATCGCAGCACATTATCTCTATAAATAATATTGTAAAACTTGAATGATAAATGCGTGAATTGACACGATATGCTGGTTTATTACACAATATTAGTCACTTTGTGGCGACGTCATTTATCCACTGCACCAAAAACAGCGGGTGAAAGCTGCAGCTGATAGATATTTATCTTTGTCGTAGTCGGCTTGGTTACGAGTTGTTTATTCTTGTTAGTTTTTGATCTTTGCTTGAAAAATAAAATGTTTTCTGATCTCATGCAAAAGCTGTTACTTCATAAAATATAAAGGCTCCCATAGTGGTGACCCCGAAAAATCGTAGCAGAAGCATAAAGAAAGTATATATACCGACGAGAATAATGAATTCAGAGACAAAAGCATGGGGCAGTGGAATCAAGATTGAAGACTACATTCTGTTCGACCAAGGATCGCGGCCCACGCCCTTTGATTCGCCACAAAACGGAACGACAGATGGTAACGGAAAAGATGGGAGTAGCTACGCGCGACACGGAAATGTTAAGCTTTCCGCGTTCTGGCCGACGCGCCCACAGCTTTGGTTTACGCAGGCTGAATGCATATTTCGGCAGCGTGGGGTGTCTAACAACATTGACAAATTTAATATAGTGGTTTCACATCTAAATTTAGAAGTGATAGAGCAAGTAGAAGAAACCTTGTCGCAACAAAATTACTTTGTGCTAAAGGAAGCTCTCATACAGCATTATACGTTGTCATCAGATTTGCGACTACAAAAAATTTCCGCATACGAAGATTTGGGCGACAAGACTCCGTCACAAGTACTCAAAGCCTTACGTACATTAGCCGGCCCGGAACCCCTAACTGAAGAGTCTTTACGTCTAAGATGGCTTCGTAAACTTCCTGCCAACACCCATGCAGTCATTGCAGCAGAAACAGACTTACCATTGCAAGTCTTAGCAAAAAAGGCAGACACCATCGCAAACACCTTAACCGAAGTTTCTGCGTGTTCCGAATTCAACTACAGCCAGGATAGAGGCCCAAGAACGTGTAGTGTGATGGAATCTGACGTCAGTGTGCCAGGAACATGCAATAATACTTCCCAACAGCAGTGCTCATCGATCGAACCCACCATACAGCAACCGGCAGCACAAGTGGCAAAACTCAACGTGCAAGTAACTTCACTCCACCAGCAGCTACAAAGTCGCAGTTGGAAAAGACGAAGAAATGCTATCCAACAGGATTTGACAGATCAATGGTGCTGGTACCACAGACGCTTCGGTAACACTGCCCGTCAATGTATTCAACCCTGTAGCTACCCAAACTTAAAAGGCGGACGTAAAGGGCGCTAACGTTCGTCAACAACAACATAGGCGCCCGAGTCATAGCGTGATTCAAAGAGGTGAAAACGCCACGGTATCTACAGTCAACCAATCACACCGATTGTTCGTGTTGGACCTCTCTTCAGGTGAGAAGTTTCTGACTGACACAGGTTCAGAAGTCACTGTATATCCAAGAAAGAGAGGTGATATACTCACGACAACAACGCAACATGTGCTGACTGCGGCAAACAATTCCAGAATATCTACCTACGGTGAGAAACAGTTGGCATTACATCTGAATTCCAACTTCCATCCAAAATGGACTTTTTTGGTTGCTGATGTGCCGAGTCCTATAATTGGAGAGGACTTTTTACGGAACTACCGACTTATGCCCGACCTGGTTAACTGTCGTTTGGTGACAGTTCCCACAGAAGGGATATTGCCTACTGCATCTTCCGCGTCGGTTCAAGTGCAGTGCGATGTGACCGTGTCTTTCCGCACGAAGATTTCCGGCTCCTCTACCGCATCATCCGCGTCGGGATATTGTGATACGATTTCGTACCCGGAATTAAGCGGGGCGCACACGTGTGCGTCACGCAAGAAGACACCCGACAGTCGTAACGATTCGTATACTGTAGGCAATATCAGAGCACTGTCGGAGGTATCACTTTTTCGTAAACTGCTTCAAGACTTTCCAGCACTTACCGAACCCGTCAACGCAACCAGGAAATGCAGACACAATACTCAACACCACATCAGCACGACACAAGGTCAACCCGTTGCCTTCCGCCCGCGGCGTCTGCCTCCAGAGAAGCTGCTCGCGGCACGAGCTGAGTTCGACAGACTTCTAAAAACAGGTATTGTAAGTAGGTCTGATAGTTCATGGGCATCTCCAATTCACATGGTCCGTAAAAAAGACAATTCATGGAGAGTATATGGAGACTACAGAGAGCTTAATGCCCGCACAATTTCCGACCGCTACCCAGTACCCAATGTGACTGATTCTAACAGTACGATTAGCAATGCCAAAATATTTAGTGTGATTGATTGCGCCAAAGCATTTTCCCAGATTCCCATGGCTCCATCTGACATTAAAAAAACAGCAGTTATCACACCATTCGGTTTGTTTGAGTACAATTTTATGCCATTCGGCCTCAGAAACGCTGCCCAAACATGGCAAAGATTCATGCATGAGGTGCTTCGAGAATTATCATTCGTATTTTGTTATATGGACGACATTTTAGTATTCTCTGGTTCTGTATATCAGCATGTCGAACATCTGCGGCAGCTTTTCCGCCGTCTGACAGAGTATGGCATAATTATTAACGAAACAAAGTGCACGTTTGGAAAACGCGAGGTTAAGTTCCTGGGATATTTGGTTTCAGCAGCAGGCCTGTCACCTTTGCCTGAGCGGGTTGAAGCAGTACAACAGATGCCCCTTCCCACAACTTACAAAGGACTTCGCAGATTTTTAGGCATGCTCAACTATTACAGACGTCACTTACCTAAATTAGCTGCCGCCCAAGAGCCACTCACAACGTTACTTGCAGGTAAAAATACATCAGGAAATCTTAAAATTCCATGGAGTCCAGATGCTGAAGCAGCTTTCCATGACTTAAAGAAATGTCTTTCTCGGGCAACACTACTGGGGCATCCAAGGTTGAGCGCTCCTTTAGCGCTCATGGTTGATGCGAGCCAAACAGCAGTGGGTGCAGCGCTACAGCAAGAAGTTGATGGCAGATGGCAGCCGCTCGCATTTTTCTCTAAAAACCTGACTCGACAGCAGCAAAAATGGAGTGCTATTGACCGTGAGTTGCTTGCTATTTACTTAGCCATAAAGCATTTTCACACGTCTGTCGAAGGGAGGCACTTTGCAATTTTTACCGATCACAAGCCGTTAGTAGCTATATTTCAACGAGACACAGAGCTCAATTCACCACGTCAGTGCAGGCAAGTCGAGTACATTGCACAGTTCACAACTGACGTGCGTCACATTTCAGGAAAAGACAACCTGGTCGCAGATTTCCTGTCTAGGAATTGTGCCAGTTTAAATTCAATTCGTTGGACCGAGTTAGCGTCTAAACAACGAGAAGATCCTTTCTTGCGCCGTCTAATAGAGGAACAGAGAACTGCGCTGCAGCTCAGACGTGTGTCTGTCCCAAATGTTCCAGACGGATTTTGGTGTGATGTAGCAAAAGGAAAGGAGCGACCTTACGTACCAGAACAATATCGTCGCGAGATTTATAGTGCACTACATAACCTATCACATCCAGGAGTACGAGCTACAGCCAAGTTAGTTTCCTCCAAAGTAGTGTGGCCTGGAATACAAAAAGATTGTCGTGCATGGGCGCGTGCATGCCTAACATGCCAGCGTAATAAAATCAGCAGACATGTCTTTGCACCTATTGCTGACTTCCCAACGCCATCTGCAAGATTTTCACATATACATGTGGACATTGTGGGCCCGCTATTATGCTCTTCAGAACAACGCTATTTGCTCACAATCATTGATCGTTTTACCAGGAGGCCAGAAGTAGATGTAATACAAGACATTTCTGCGGAGTCGGTTGCAAAAGCACTGTTGCATTCATGGTTGTCCAGGTTTGGCGTTCCGCAAAACATAACAACAGATCGCGGAAGGCAGTTTGAAAGCCAACTTTTCAATGAACTTTTACTACTGTGCGGGTGCAACCACCTACGCACCACAAGCTATCATCCATCTAGTAATGGAATGGTGGAACGACTACACCGCACGCTCAAAGCTGCATTAATGTGTAGTTCCACTTCATGGCCTGAAGCACTACCGCTGATCCTACTCGGATTGAGAACGGCCGTGAAGGAGGACTTACAATGCTCTCCCGCAGAATTGGTTTATGGCGAGCAATTGAGGGTTCCTGGAGAATTTATCGTTCCAGCATCTACACAGCCGTTCGCCCCTGAGCTATGCACGCAATTCGCGAGACAACTCAGCATTAGAATGAGAAACATCAAACCCACTAACCCTGTCAGACATGGAGACCGGAGAGTGTTTGTACATAAAGACCTGCAAGCAACGTCCCACGTGTGGCTTAGGGATGATACGGTGCGCCCGCCGCTTGTTTCGCCTTACTCTGGACCATACAGGGTAATCACAAGAGGAAGCCACAGCTTCAAAATCGATAAGGATGGTAAAGAAGAGACAGCCTCAATTGAGCGGCTTAAACCTGCTTACACCGAAGAGGGTACACTCCTTCCTCGGTCTGCAAAATCACCCTCAAACGTGGAGGCCAGAGAAACAACAGATAGTCTCGCCGAGCCCTCGGTTTCAGAAGAGGACAACGAAGCAGCAAGTGCAGAACAGGAGCAGCCATTGCCTGCACCAGATATTTTCACGAGAGCTGGTAGAAAAATCAAGTGCAAGTTTCCCCACATACCTGGTGCACCCGGTTTCAAAAGGAGGGGGACTGATGTGGCGACGTCATTTATCCACTGCGCCAAAAACAGCGGGTGAAAGCTGCAGCTGATAGATATTTATCTTTGCCGTAGTCAGCTTGGTTACGAGTTGTTTATTCTTGTTAGTTTTTGATCTTTGCTTGAAAAATAAAATGTTTTCTCATCTCATGAAAAAGCTGTTACTTCATAAAATATAAAGGCTCCCATAACTTCTTAACAGAGCCGTGAGGAAGAAGCTTTCCCAGGTGTTGGGGGGAATTATGAATTATATTCTTCGTAACTATCGCCAAGTTCCATAGTCCATTAGTTATTACGAATGAAATTGTCTATATGTGTTCACTTCCTAAATAGTGTTAACTTCGGGTTATCTAATTAAAAGTCACTTCTGTCTAATATAGGCAAGTCCTCTATCTGAATTATAAATAACGTAATATTTGAAGTCAAAGTATCGTTTCACTGCGTCATAGTAGATCGCAATAATCAATTCTGAAAAAACAATCTAATTGCTCCTACATAAACGAGCATTCAAAAGTATGGCCTGCTTTGGCTAACTCTCGTAACGTAGTGACAATGGATTGAATTATCCTTAGCCATTACTCACGAATCTCAGAGTATTCTTTGGGAACGTTGGTTCTACTTTGCGAATTTTAATTATAATGATTTTGCGATTTACTATGATTTTGAATTTTGAGTTAGATTTTACTGGAATCCTATCTTTCTTTCGTATGTTAATAAATTACTATGCATTAGATTCCTGATTCAGTTACTGGTTAATATCCAAATAATAGTGTTAACTGGAAATTTGTTTGCTTATTCATTTTTCATGGAATTTGGAACTTGTTTTGGGGAAATATTTGGGAGTTTTGGAGCTAATTTTTTATTTTCATTTCTCGTCCGAGGAAGTGGCATTACATTGTTAGGACAGCTCAAAGGCAATTATTATTGTGGCGTGACAATGCATTCCGTCCTAAACCAACATCTAAGATGCAATGCGTTGTGGGCAGTAACATTCCTGGATTGGACTGGCGTTCCCAGAGTCCCGATCTGAACTCAAATGAATATTTTCAAGATGATTTAGAACGTCTACTACTCTCCAGACCCCGGCGTCCCACACCACAATCTTCTCTGATTTCGGCTCTTAAGGAAGACTGGGCTGCCATTCCTCTACGAACATACAGATACCTGACTGAAAGTGTCTCTTGCAGAGTTCAAGTCGTCACAAAAGCGAAGGGAGGATTCACCAGATGTTAATACCCACTAACAGGTGTCTGAACATCTTTGATCAGGTAATGTACATTCGGCATATCAATCACTGCAGGTAGTGTCCATGCTATCACGCTAAAGACAATATACACGTTTTTCTAAGCCTCATCAAAAAGACATGTCCGAAAGAACAGACACCATCTTCATATAGTTAAGGCTAACCGGCTATTGACGTTATTCTTCTGTGCGGATGCACACGCACTGCCCGAACTCTTGCGGGACTCGGTAAGGTTGTCTGCCGCAAGTAATGAGTGTAATGGATAGGGGAACTAAGAATGTAGTGTGTGGACATTAAGTTGGGAATGTGGGTCTCACGGGGATCGTGCAAAGGATAAGTCCCTACAGTCGCACTATCCTCTGTGCCCTCGGTGGCTCAGATGGATGCCAGCACGGTATCTCAGCGTGTTCCGTCAGCGAGCTGGTTGGCCTCTGTAATAAATAACTGAGCGGAAGGATCAACGAACGAAAATGGACGAATATCATGTGACGTACGCAACGACCAAACACAACGATAAAAAAAATGGATAGATTGTCTGCCATGTAAGCAGGAGGTCCCGGGTTCGAGTCCCGGTCGGAGCACACATTTTCAAATGTCCCCGTTGTTGTATATCAACGCCTGTGACAGTTTAAGGTCTTGATTTCATTATCATTTCATTGAGTGATGAAAGGTGACACAGAATTTCTAAATATTCATTCCTGAGCAGCAGCCATGAGTGAGGCTCACTGGTTACGGCACGTAGTACGCTCTAGTTCGCTCGTACTAACTTCTGTTTTCCTGTACCATTACTGCTGTATACATCTGAGGCTCTGGATAGCAATATGTGACGTGATAACAATAACTTTTGATGTGTTACCGAGAAGCGACGGGCAATGGAAGAGGCGTTAGCTTTATCTACCCATATCAGTTTTCTAGCACGAGATATCAAAACATCAGTAACTTTGCTACAGTTCAACTGAGCCTTTCAAGAAGACGGAGTTCACATGGAATCTCAAGAAGCACAGTGTGAAAATACTCCGCAATTTATTTCGGTTAGTGGGATTCGCACCGACCGTTGGCGGGTCTGAAATACATTGGAAGCCGATCATATGTCATCTCAAGTGTTGTCTGGGGAATGACTTGACACCACTTTGATGACGTCACGTGGCTGCCCAATACAGCGCTGAAGACTTCTCAGTCGCCGTCAGATGTTCAATCGTTCTCCACCCGTGCACACATGCAACGAGGGTTTTGCAGCCGTCGATTGTTAATATTTGTAAGGTTTCGTATATCAGGCGGTAAAAACGGAACCCTTATATAATCGCTCTCTTTTCCATCCGTCTGTCTGTCTGTCCGACTGTTAAGAATCTTTTTCTCTCAGGAACCTGTTGACATTTATGTCACATACTAAGGTTTATGTTCCCTTCTAAGTGAAAGCAGTGAAAAGATACAGCAACATGTGTCTTATATTTTAATACTCACAAACTGACTCATCAAATTCTATAGAATACTGCTCGTAGACGTATTATTAAATTTAGCATGAAGCTAAGTTTCACAGTACAAGGAAAGGAGAAAGCCGAAAATTGTTAGTTTGTAATTATATCAGATAAAAAAATTGTCATTCTCGAAACTCTTCGAATTGTCGGGATTGATATCCTGCTCGTGTCGATGCAGATAACAGGCGAAAACCTTCGAAAATCTCGATTCTCATCATGAATGAACTATCTACATAAATAATTAAGTTTTAACGGATCCTTCGGTGCTTGAGTCGTACCCGCACTTGTCTGGATATTTATATTGCTGTTTTTTTTGTGACGAATTTCTATGTTTTTACTATAAGGACTTTGGGAAAGGTATGCAGCGCCTGAAAGGGAGATGTATTTTACGTTTACTCCTGCATTACAACAAAAATATCTACACTGCGTATAATTAAGAAAGTTGATAAACATTCTGCACTGAACAGTTATAATAAAAAAATCGAGCATGGATGGTTTTCATAGCATCATTGTACCGTCTCATTTTATGCGCAGACTATACTACATCCACGACAATAACAAATAGCAGTCATAGCTCACCAGGGCTTATCTTCTCTATACTACTGAACAGCTAACCTGGGGCACAATCCCAGTTGCAGGTTGCCTGTCTGGCGGCTTCCAGAATGGAGAAAAATCTGATTTTTAACCCTGTAAGTGTCTCCTCCAAATATGTATATCACCGGTATTAAATGTTGTTTATTACTTCATTTACTACAGACAATCGATTTTATTGGTATGAATACGATACAATACATTTGTACCCTGCTTATTTTTGCTTGGGTTATTGCATTTTAGTATTTTATTTCGTATTGACGTGTCCGTTAGTTTTCTGCTCTAGAATACCTAACATTTCATTTCAGTGGTATACACCATCAATTTATTAAGAACTGTCTCTTGGATTCAGACGTTGTGTATTAGCCTCATTTTATGAGCAAACACAACACATGCTTTTCTAATCAGCATGTAATTGATATTTTTCCTGTTTTATTAGAATTTGTGTAATCCTTTCTGGGACTCAGTGCACTTTTCTCTTATTATTTCGGAGGAGAAGACGGCCGTATGATGAGCTGAAATTAGTTATAATTTAATGTTATTCACTTACCAAGTTGACTACTAGAAGAGTTTATTAATTTTTTTTAACTTTACGTAAAACTGTTAGATCGCTTGTCTCCATCCTGGTTATGTCAGGAATCAACAACAAATAATATTGTTTAACATATTATCTAAACAACGTTGACCGCTGTGATACTAAAAACTATTTTCGCTGACAGTGCACCTGTAGGATGACTATTAAGAATTTCAGACATGGCGAAAAACGTTTATGTGTAACTTGAAAACAATAGATATAATATTTACTCGTTTTTGCTTTGTTTTCACAGCTAGAATGATTATACTCACATTGGTGAACATTTGTTTTCAATCTACAATAATGGCGTCATGTAGTTGGCACAGGTACATAGCGGCCATAGCAGAAGAAGTTCTGACTTATGGTGTAATTAACAGTTGGGAAGAGGTTACAGGAGAGCGTGCGGAAGGTTCAGAATTTGGAGGAGACTCTGATGCAGATGATATGGCTACTGTTCCAAACATTACTACAGTAACTGATGGTAGCCTGGATAATACAGTGTCGAGTGAAAATGTGTCCACCTCGAAAGCTGAGTGGTCAACGTGACGGAATGCCATGCTAAGGGGCCCGGGTCGATTCCCCGCTAGATCGGAGATTTCAACGCTCACAGACAGAGTGTTGTCTTGTCTTCATGATTATCATCATCTCATCCCCATAGCGCGCATGTCGCCGAAGTGGCGTCAATTCGAAAGACTTGCTCCAGGCGACTGGCCTACCCAGCAGGTGGCCCGAGACACAAGACATTTCATTTCAATTGAGACTGTGGGTGAAACATCTAGTACAGGTAGAGCAGGTAGCGTGTTAGCCTGTGCTTGAAGAAGAAGCACTTTATGAAAGTCGTGAAACTGACTCTGATAACGAAGTTGTTGCAAATGTAGATTTATATGCATTGTCTAAAGCTGGTTGTGAACCCTTTCCTTCGAAAGTTTTGGAAGTTTGTAGTAAGGTCTTATGGGACCAAACTGCTGAGGGCACTGGTCCCTAAGTTTACACACTACTTAAGGGGCTCCGGAAAGGCTCAAAATCATGAAAAGTTCAATTTTTACTTTTTTGCGTTTTCTGAATCTGCAGACTATTACCTTTTAATGGATATATAATTTATTCAATTCCGAAGACTACAACTATTTTTAAATTTTTTTTTAAATGTGTTATACATGGGCGTGGCCCACTGTGGCGCTGTTAAACTGCTCTCAAATGGTGTTATTATTAACGTCCGTGTTCATCAGGTACATTTTAGTGATGTGAGATAAAGTATGTGTTGTTGCTAACCTGTGATGGTTCAATATATATCGCTGGTGTGATTGTCGATTGTTTCATGTTTATTTACTCTGTCGTTATCTCGAAAATATTCGTAATTAATTCTGTTTCTTGAGTCTATGTTTTGTTGAAGTATAATAATGAGTAAAAGTAAAGTTATTAGAAATCCTCTGAAGGCTTTGAAGAAAAGGAGAAATGTTGGAAAGCCGAAGGTATGTGTTATTACTGTAAACAATAAAGACGATGAAAATCCCCAACATAGCTTGTGTCCCAAAGAAGAAGACAGTTGGTGTAAATATAACAAAGGATTGCTAACTGGTGAAGTATACACTCATAAGCATAGTCTGCCTCATGCAATAATGGAGGTGATAAAACCTATTTTCAGAGACTTAACAGCACCTGAACTGTTGAAAAAGTGTATTCACGGAAAAACTCAAAACCCCAATGAAAGTGTAAATAGTGTTATATGGTCGAGAATCCCCAAGACTGTATTTGTTGGAATAGAAACACTTCACTTTGGTGTGTATGATGCTGTTGCGACTTTCAATGATGGCAACATTGTAAGGTGCAAGGTATTTAGAAATATGGGAATGAAGATAGGTTCTAACATGGTACGAGCGATGTTTGCTTTAGACAAGGAACGCCTTCGGGCTGCAGACAGGGCTGTAAAGAGTCTAGAAATACAAGCAAGAGTAAACAGGAGGAGGAACAAGAGGAAGCAGGAGGAGGAGTTTGCAGAGGATGAAGATAATCCATCCTATGGACCTGGAATCCACTAAAAAGTTAATCCAATCTTTGTCGCTCGATTCCCAAAACTTTTATTTTCTCATACTAATTACATGTTTTCTAAGGATCTTCCAAACATATTTGTTTCAAACTTTCAGTAAATGTTACACAGTACCTTCTGCATAATTTAACACAGCCTTTTTCCAAAAAACTGTATATTTTTGAATATATAAATAAAAAATTGCAAAAAAATGTTGTGAATTTTCATTACAATTGAAAAAAAAATCATCTTTAATAACTGAACTAAAATTTTGTAAAATCCCTGTGTTACGTTGTAGCCCATATTCCAATAAATAATCTGTAAAAAGTTCAACTTCCTACCTCAAATACTTTGTGAGGAAAGATGTAATTTATAAGCGTTATTTTAACATTGCAAGTATAGGGCGTTCCGGAGCCCCTTAATCTAACAAACTTTCAGCAAAGACAACACACAACCACACACACACACACACACACACGCCCAAGGGAGGACTCGAACCTCCGAAGGGGAGAGTTTGCGCGGACCGTGACAGCGCGCCGAAGACCGCGCGGCTACCCAGCGCGGCCTTTCGTTTAGGGCATCTCTTCCCTATGAGGACAAATGTGTGCTACCCGTTGATGTGAATGGGATCAACAGAAAGAACCTGAGGAGCCTGACGTATCCTGCAGGTCACTGTGAGGAAATTCCAGTGCCGTTCTTTGGAGACCTTCCTGAAGTTAATAACGAAGATTCAGCTAGTGTTGAAGAAAGAAGAAAAACATTTAGATGTTGATGACGGTGCTCCAACTCCTTTTTATCAAGGGAAGATCAATGCTCTAATTCGAAATCTCTGCTTGTCAAAATCCTTTCCCGAACTGTTTTCATCAAGACTGAAAAAAGAAGACCTCCTACCTAACAGTGTGCGAAGAGTTCCTCAACCTTTTTTTTTCAGATATTGAAGCGCTTCTCCACAAGCTTAAAATGCCTATGTACGAAGCGAAAAATTTAGGAGTTTTAAGGGTGCTCACTGACGGGAACAAGCGATCACTGAACTGTGCATTGCTGTACAGCGGCAACCAGTACGGCCCTGTATCCGTTGCTCACTCTCTACACTGAAGGAGAGGAATGAAGCAGTGAAGCACCTGCCAGAGAAAATTTCTTATGATCACTATGAGTGGCTGATTTGTGTGGACCTGAAGATGGGGAACGTTTTGTTGGGGCAACACTCGGGATACACCATATACACGTTCTTTCTGTGCCCGTGGGACGGTACGGGAAGGTCTCAACATTACTGGTTTGTACTGGAGGAACTGGTGCCCAGGAAATGAATGTCATCAACAAGTCTCTGGTGAACAGAGATATGATACTCTTCCCACCGCTGAACATCGAGCTTGGCTTGGTTAAACTCTGGACATAAATAGTGGATACTTCACTTACTTGTGCCAGAATTTTCCAGTACTAACCGTGGAGAAGTTGAAACCTCACATCTTTGATGTTCCTGAGATCCGTGAGTTCATCTGAAATGCATAATTCGGACATTGGACGGCTTTTGTTCTGCTAGTGAAGAACTTCTGTGCAACAATAAGGGGATCAACAACGTAGAAGTTGTTACCAATGTGCTGGCAGCACTCAGACATTGTGGATGCAACATCAGTGTTAAAATGCATTGCTTATTCTCAAATATAGATATCTGTACCTGGGAGCAATGGGCTACGAACAGAGTGAGTGCATTGATTGGGAATTAAAAGAGATGGAAATGTGCTACCAGGAACGCTAGGGTGCAATCATGATGGCAGATTAACGTTGAACTTTGATAAAAGACATCCCTATTGTTGAGCATTCTAGAAGTTCCACGAAACGTAAAATCAAGCCCTAAAATTTGAACAATGATATCTTCACATACAACTGACATGTTCACTGTTGAAGTTCATTTAATTGTCTTTCGTAATTATAAACAGATTTTGATCTCTGAAAAGCTAAGTTTGGAGAAGAAATATTAACAAAATACATAGGTCTTGGTTCCAAAATTCAATACATTTCGTTCAAAATTTGCAGTTTTTGAAATAAAATTAGTACGACATCTGATCAAATGAAGAAAGGTGGATTTCTTCCACCTAATCAGGGGTGCAAAACTCTTCAGAATATGTTTCAAAAATGTAAATCAGAACAGAATGAAGGAGTCTGTGCCTGTCAGACAGGAGATAACGACAGTGAGAAAAAGGCAAGCAGATAATGAGAATGAGTTGGACTGAATGGGCCGGCCGCGGTGACCGTGCGGTTCTAGGCGCGCAGTCCGGAACCGTGGGACTGCTACGGTCGCAGGTTCGGATCCTGCCTCGGGCATGGATGTGTGTGATGTCCTTAGGTTAGTTAGGTTTAAGTAGTTCTAAGTTCTAGGGGACTGATGACCACAGCAGTTGAGTCCCATAGTGCTTAGAGCCATTTGAACCATTTGGACTGAATGAGTGAACGAGAATGGAGAGGTGGTAGTGGATGGGGTGTGACCGACTTACAGCAGTGGACTAGTGGTTGTGAGTGTGTTAGTCAGTGGAGCTTGTCGGAGTGAGAGATGCGTTGCATGTTACAAAGAGCGAGGATTACGATCGCACGCCGAAATTTTTGGGAAAATTTTTAAAGGTGCTGAGAAGGTCAACTGGCATCCAATTTTACAGTCAGTCTTTTAAACAGGAGCATATTCGCCATATTTTTCCGCTGGTGTATCTGCCTATGAGAACATCAGGTAAAAAATGCAGCAGTATCTAATCCGATCACGACAAAATATCAATCTTTTTTAACTACCAGTAATGTAGAGAAACGCAAAGGCGCGCTATGCTTTGACGGCAAGATTAATACGTGACAACTATAGAATATTATTCAGTGACAACTGGTATCATTCACATATTTCGCAGTAATATAGTGTGGATAGATGATCATATGAACTCAGTTCTATGTAAAGAAAGGCGTCAGTTCGTTGTCAGAAAATTGGGAAAATGGTACCTACAAAGGCGAGTGTTTCCAAACGCTTATTGTAGCTTGTACCTCTATGGGACTCGTAGAAGCAATCATATACAAAGAAAGGTGTTGCGAATGATCACCGGCTTATTAGAATCCCGAGGGAGGCTGACAAAACTTTTGAAAAACCTTCGCTGGCACATAGTTTAAGAAAAGCGATGCATTTATCTGCAAGGCGAACCGCAGACGTAGAGCTGGCCAAAGCGATAACTAACCGGTTCACGTGCCAAGGTGCGGCCGCGTTGCAGTGCGAAGCAGCGTGCAGTGCGAGTAGGGAGAATGACGGCGGAAAACGATGTCCGGGCAGGCGCCACTGCTTGCTGTCAATTTTACTCACTGAGAAACAGAAAGGATTGACGGTACTAAATAAAAAGGCGACGGAACGTGCAAGCACAATGTTTGATAGTTGAGTTACGTGATGGCATCCAAGTTACGGAAGGAATAACACGGTGCGTCCTTTAGGTATCTACTCAAAAGCAGAAGAAACGAAAATAATTCATGAACGGCATTTTGAAAAATACGGAGTAATAAAATCTTGCATAACACTCACAATTCTTGACGTACAGAACTTGACTTCCAGCCCAACAAAGAAATTCTGCAAAAAATTTCTCGGATTTAAAAGGCAAAAGAATAAAGGCGTGATTCTGTGCGAACGAGGGAACATTCTTCCCGTAAGAGGATAATAGGCCTACATAAGCGGCGAGTGATTTATTTACAGGAATCCTGCATTCATGCACACCACACTGTGAATAAATGCTGGAATAATGACATTATTCAGGGATTGCCAAACAATACTGCAAGCCAACGTTCCACTGTTGTCCACACAGGCAGTTTCGTGTTAACTCCTAAATAACTATAACAACGAAACTTCAGTCTATCATAAAGAAATGATGGATGTTTTAAAAAATGCGTACAAACGTGGAAAGCCGAACTTTGGATGTTAAGTAGCACCAACGTTCTCATGTTTATTCCACTAAACAAGTTTTGCAAGTAAATAATTCCCCCTCCCACCACACCACCACTCTCCCTACTTCCACCACCTTTGTCTATCGCCCACTTTTGTACCCCTGTTAATAGCAAAATTTTGTGGCCTTCCATCAGTTTCATAGTAATGATTTATAAAGTAAGGATGTAGCTTTACGTTATAAAATGTGTAAGACAGAGATGCAAGATTTTGAAGCATATGATAATAATTACTTACCAAATACTTTATGTCAAAATTTCAAGAAAAACCTAATGAAAATATCTTTAACTCTCAACCGCCACCATGAAAACTGAAACACCCACTAGTGGATCGATAGGGACCGGATTGACCCTCACTAACTTAAACGTACATCCTATACAGCTGGCCTGCATCTTGCAAAGAACAATGTCCATTGTTATAATAAAAATCTGGCTCTCGAAGTTGAAAACAATAGCGACTGCTGCTTTTGGTACTACAAAATTAACGTCACGGCTCACCCAGCCCTAGCACAAGACTCTCGATGTGACTCCAGACATGCACTTGCGAATCTGGTTGCGGTGCTTTTATATTCAGACAGATTCTCTACCTAGTGAAACTGAGTGCACTTCGTTCCGGACCTTTCCAACTAGGCAAAAAGTTAATTAGTCGCAGAGTATCGAACCCGTGACCTCCATATAAACGACAAGGCAATTTTGTTATTGTGACAATAGAAGATTAGAAAAGCCGTAATCATGACAAAAAAAAGTCTGTTGTAACTACTTGAGGAGGAATATTTAAATGGACGAGAACTGAGACTAAAATAAAATGAACGTAGCTTCATCTTACAGTTATGGAGTGTGGGGTTGCGGCTGGCCAATGAATTGTAAAAATAACATTCCAGCATTATTTTTGCAGCTTTTTCTTAGGCTACCAGTTTCGACTCCTCAATAGAAACATCTTCAGGCCCTATAACATGAACGACAAAAAGCAACCAGTAGTACTTGTATATAACAGGGAACCTGGAGCCTCTTATAAACATGCACGACTGGATCATTTTTGTCGTTCATGCTACGGGACATGAGGATGACTCTACTGAGAAGTAGAAACTGGTGGTCTACATAAAAAACAATAACGGCTTTTGGAATACAATTTTTACAAAATAAAATGAGTCGACGAATCGACAAACACAGGTAAGTTAAGTAGCGATATAACCGGCTGTAGTTTTACGGATGCAGCCAGAGAAGTGTGGTGAGCAGCGAAGGTGAATGTACAGATTATATTTTTTTCTGTTCTTATTCTAAATTGTCACTTCATTAATTAGCGCGTGTAGACATACACTAGCCAGTCAAAAGTATCTGGACAATCCCATGTAATGCGGAACTGAACACTACATATGACAAGAGGCTGATCCACCAGTATAAAAGGATACGATATTGCAATGCTTGTGTTGTGTATTTCACGAAGGGTGGAGACACGCCACATTAAATTCCACTAATAGGTGTGTATATACTTTTACTCAGATAACGTGTACCGTGTGACAACGTTACAACTGCACGGAGACCGGAGAGTATGCTGTTATTGTCGGCCGGAGTGGCCGTGCGGTTCTGGGCGCTGCAGTCTGGAGCCGAGCGACAGCTCCAGTCGCAGGTTCGAATCCTGCTTCGGGCATGGATGTGTGTGATGTCCTTAGGTTAGTTAGGTTTAAGTACTTCTAAGTTCTAGGCGACTGATGACCTCAGAAGTTAAGTCGCATGGTGCTCAGAGCCATTTGAACCATTTGAAGTATGCTGTTATTGTCTCCCGTCCCTGCTTTTCGGTCGAAAACACGCCAGTACTGCCACCGTGACCAGATTGTCAGTCCGGTTTTTCGGACAAAACATCTCGCGAGAACATGTTTACAAAAATCCAAGATCTGTCTTTGAGGTCAGAAATCACAGATATTCTTAAGCTGGATTCGTCTCTAGCGCTTTTGCACATAAATGTAGGCAAATATTACTTTGATGTGCAAGTTCCGTAGCGTTTTTGTTTTGTGTGTTGCTATTCCTGTTGCTATGGGTTTATTTATGTATTTTTATTTTTTTTATTTGTATTTAACTGTTGGTATTTGAGTTTACATATTGTCATTTTGTCATTTAGAGATAGTGAGTGGAGCTGTGGACGCTAGAAAAAAATGGAGTGTCAAGGAGAAACCGGAACATCTCGGTATATTCTTCTGCTTGAGCTCAGTAGACGGTTGACAGCATCTGAGGCAACCAGAAACACTACGGCAGTGTATGGGGATAGTGCCATTGGGCAGAGCACGGCAAAACAGCGGTTTTATCGTTTTGACATTACTCTCCACGTTCAGTGAGACATTCGGGGTTTGAGGCACATCGTTTAAACGCGTTAATCCACAATGATGCACGTCATTCTGGTCGAGAACTGGAAAATTAGATGTACTGCGATGATACTACCGTTGTGCGTCATTCGCATGCAGTGGAGAGGTGCAAAAATCGGGTGTGTGGGTACTGCAATGAAACTAACTCTTTAATTATTTGTTTTATTCATCATTGACCAACAGAATTTTTTCTTATAAAGACAACTCAGACTTAACCTATTCATTTATTACCCACAATATACAAGTCCGACGCAATCTGACTGCTGTACATTGACAACATGACTTCCAATAATTAACACAAAAGAATGACCCTGAATTACAAGAAATCCTAACAATAATACAAATCCTAAAAATATGAAATTCAAGAAATATGAAACTACCCCCAACTCTGTTAATTGCCTGAACTCATTTCATTCACCAATCCCGAGAGTGAAAACCCCATTCTTTTTTTCATGTCACTTACCTCACAGAAAATCTTCATAACACGAACTACAGCAATTACAGCGAGTAGTAACAACGGTCAGATAAACAAAAAGATTCTATCTACTAGGAGGCATATAGTTAGCAAGAGAGAGATTTTGTTGAAGAACAAACAACGTATTTAAAAAAATTCACCTTATTGATCTGACATACAGATCCAAAAATTATATATTTGTCAATAATTCCACTGCCTAAATATTATCAACCGTACATCCATCCTCATAAATTTCCTTGCGTCTCACTTTAGAATGCATGTCCTACCAACACAGAGGCTGCACTAAGAATATCAGGTGCATACACTTCACTATGCACTCGCTGGTTGCTAGTTCATCCAACCACAGAATCTCTTGCCGATGACGCAGAGCGCTGTCAGCGATATTAACACAGTCTATAGCGCTGCCAACATAGAAACAGGCTATTTACACATGCTGTAAGCCAAAATCACAACCAGCGGGCAACCGTAATCAACTGGCTCGTGGACAACCCTGGCCATTCAAAATGGTTCTAATGGCTCTGAGAACTATGGGACTTAACATCTGAGGTCATCAGTCCGCTAGACTTAGAACTACTTAAACCTGACTAACCTAAGGACATCACACACATCCATGCCCGAAGCAGGATTCGAACCTGCGACCACAGCAGCAGCGCGGTTCCAGACTGAAGCGCCTAGAACCGTTCGGCCACGGCGGCCGTTAGTGGTGACGAGAAACGGTGTTTTTATGCTAACATAACCAAAAGAAAGGAATGATTGGGCCCAAACAAAATAGCAACTACCACAAAAGATAAGATTTTGCGTTTGGTGGAACAAAGACGGTGTGGCGTTCTACGAATTGCTTCTCTGATGTGTAGCCATCACTGATGACACATATTGTCAACAATGAGACATCTTGCAGACGAAATCCAAGGAAAACGATCAGGAAGACTTAGTGAAGCGGTGCTACTCCGAAATTATGCCCTCCCGCATGCTGTTAGACTGACAAACAATACGATGGGATGGGAAGGCAGTCCCCGACCACCTTATTCACCTGATATTGTCCCCTCAGATTATCACCTGTTTCTTTTGGAACAACCTTCAAGAAATTTCCTTTTCGGATGATAATGAGCTCCGAACATGGCTCGACGAGTTCTTCGCATCAAAATCACGTGATTTTTACAGTTGAGGAATCGAAATGTTACCCTAGTGTTCCCACAGTGTTGTATATAGTGCAGGAGAATATGTTATTGATGACTAACGTCTCTGTTACATGTTTCTGTGGTGTTTATTTAACTTATGGGAAACGCTACGAACTTATACACCGATCCAGTAACAGCTAGTACAGAGAAGTATGAGCTGTATTTCTTCCCACGCTCTATTCTTAATTAGAAGGAGGAGACGTCTTAGTATGTAATACACTCCTGGAAATGGAAAAAGGAACACATTGACACCGGTGTGTCAGACCCACCATACTTGCTCCGGACACTGCGAGAGGGCTGTACAAGCAATGATCACACGCACGGCACAGCGGACACACCAGGAACCGCGGTGTTGGCCGTCGAATGGCGCTAGCTGCGCAGCATTTGTGCACCGCCGCCGTCAGTGTCAGACAGTTTGCCGTGGCATACGGAGCTCCATCGCAGTCTTTAACACTGGTAGCATGCCGCGACAGCGTGGACGTGAAATGTATGTGCAGTTGACGGACTTTGAGCGAGGGCGTATATTGGGCATGCGGGAGGCCGGGTGGACGTACCGCCGAATTGCTCAACACGTGGGGCGTGAGGTCTCCACAGTACATCGATGTCGCCAGTGGTCGGCGGAAGGTGCACGTGCCCGTCGACCTGGGACCGGACCGCAGCGACGCACGGATGCACGCCAAGACCGTAGGATCCTACGCAGTGCCGTAGGGGACCGCACCGCCACTTCCCAGCAAATTAGGGACACTGTTGCTCCTGGGGTATCGGCGAGGACCATTCGCAACCGTCTCCATGAAGCTGGGCTACGGTCCCGCACACCGTTAGGCCGTCTTCCGCTCACGCCCCAACAACGTGCAGCCCGCCTCCAGTGGTGTCGCGACAGGCGTGAATGGAGGGACGAATGGAGACGTGTCGTCTTCAGCGATGAGAGTCGCTTCTGCCTTGGTGCCAATGATGGTCGTATGCGTGTTTGGCGCCGTGCAGGTGAGCGCCACAATCAGGACTGCATACGACCGAGGCACACAGGGCCAACACCCGGCATCATGGTGTGGGGAGCGATCTCCTACACTGGCCGTACACCACTGGTGATCGTCGAGGGGACACTGAATAGTGCACGGTACATCCAAACCGTCATCGAACCCATCGTTCTACCATTCCTAGACCGGCAAGGGAACTTGCTGTTCCAACAGGACAATGCACGTCCGCATGTATCCCGTGCCACCCAACGTGCTCTAGAAGGTGTAAGTCAACTACCCTGGCCAGCAAGATCTCCGGATCTGTCCCCCATTGAGCATGTTTGGGACTGGATGAAGCGTCGTCTCACGCGGTCTGCACGTCCAGCACGAACGCTGGTCCAACTGAGGCGCCAGGTGGAAATGGCATGGCAAGCCGTTCCACAGGACTACATCCAGCATCTCTACGATCGTCTCCATGGGAGAATAGCAGCCTGCATTGCTGCGAAAGGTGGATATACACTGTACTAGTGCCGACATTGTGCATACTCTGTTGCCTGTGTCTATGTGCCTGTGGTTCTGTCAGTGTGATCATGTGATGTATCTGACCCCAGGAATGTGTCAATAAAGTTTCCCCTTCCTGGGACAATGAATTCACGGTGTTCTTATTTCAATTTCCAGGAGTGTACAATAGACAGTACCCTCTGCCCCAGACTTCGCAGTGGTTCGCAGAGTGCAGATGCAGGGGATAATCGCTTGTGGTTTGAATAGCGTCAGCTTTCGGACTGTGCCGCTGCTCGTGCGTCACCTAACGTGAGCTTGGCTACCTCGCCTCTAGACATCGTAAGCGCCAGCAACAGCAGCAGGAGCAGGAGCAAAAGTAGACAGCAGTGTGAGATATGGGCCTAACCACGCTCCGCCGCAGCTGCTAGACCGGCCGTCGGCCACTTGTTTACGACGCTGTTTGCCGCCTGCAGCATTTAAGGTCGCAGGACGCTGCTCCGTCCTTATCATTATTCCGCATGTACAGCACGATTATAATTTTAAAAACTGTGTGTCCTTCAATTCAGCTCGAAACTACAGTTATGTATGCCACGTCCTAAGATTGTAATGATGATGCCCTATAAGGGAGAAGTGCCTACATCGCGACTGACAAACTGTTGAATTATTAGTGCAGGAAAACAAAATAAGAAAACAAGCTGTGACCATTAAACTGGTTCAAAAATGGTTCAAGTCGTCATCAGTCCCCTAGACTTAGAACTACTTAAACCTAACTAACCTAAGGACATCACACACATCCACGCCCGAGGCAGGATTCGAACCTGCGACCGTAGCAGTCGCGCGGTTCCGGACTGAAGCGCCTAGAACCCCCCGGCCACCGCGGCCGGTCATGGAACTGGGTGCTACCTCTGTCTCTAGATATGCTCCCCTCTATGTGACAAATTTTTCTCGGTGGTGGATGACTTGGCGGAGACGTCGGTTGTAGAAGGTTCCATTTTGGCTGTTTAGGAAACGTTTCATCCCATAAAGAGGTCCTCAGTATTCTGGAAATACTTGGCACGCAATGAGTTATTCATTCGAGACTAGATTAAGTGGCCACTAGAGCCATGTCAGGCAGTAGCGGCTCATGCAAAATTTTACCAATGTGCTACAATGTGGTGGCATACAGCCTTCTGACTTACAAGCGTAATAATGGCAACTAAATATTAATGTTACGTATACCAACTGAACGACTGAAATGTATTTAAAATTTGTAATTAATCGTTTAACATTCTGAGGAATAGAATTTCTTTTTTTTTTTAAAAAAAAAGAGTGATAGTAACAACCAGAATCGAGGCCAAGCCAGTGAATTTCTAATCAGTGTACTTGATCACTCGACATGGAGCCGTAGCGTCAAATGCTCCACAAAAATCCTTCATACTTCACCCTTGCGTAATACTTACATCATACACAGTTACAAAGACAAATACTGACCTGGTACTGTGAGCAACGCAACACTCATAGTGCCGGAAATGATAGCGTCACATCAAATCTTGTGCAGTCGAAAACACAGAGCTACGCCCATTCTCTTTGTCGATTGTAGAGCGGTATAACGTACCCTGTACTTCTTGTGATGAACTGTATCTAATTTACGCACAAGCGAACAAGTAGCGTGGCAGAGATATCTTTGTGCAAGCGTCTGGCGTGGAGGTAGAAAAAGATCCATGGCGGCTGCCATCCACAGAGATATAATGAGAATGTAAAGTTCTGTGCTGCTAACTGCACGCAATCGCTGATTCTTTACGTATTATAAAATAACGTGTAACAGGGATGTAAGCCGCACGTCTCTTTCAACTCTTGTCGTAATCAGTTCTGCGATCATGTCTTGATGAATACCATTGTGATTTTTCAGGTATGATATTTGAAGGAATAACAAAAAGTGTGGTCTTACACGCGTGTTCTTAATAGAAAATGATATTTCAACTTTAAACATGTTTTTGTCCGCTTTATTTGCATTCCAGCACGCGTTCGAAGTTTCAGTTGCGATTTCTGGCTCTCATTCGAAGAGATATAGCATAATTTTAGTTGGACATTTACAGTGTGCTGTAGCACATTAACATATGATAACAGGCCGCCGCTATTGTTAGGAAAATACCGCGGTTGATGTGTGTGTGTGTGTGTGTGTGTGTGTGTGTGTGTGTGTGTGTGTGTGTGTGTTTGGGGGGGGGGGGAGCGTCAAAGTTATCACCCGAAGCTGCAACAATTGTGACTGTGTTGTGTGAAGAATGAAGACTGTTCTGATCTGGTATCCTTAAGGATGACTACCCCCTTCGTCTTACCATCTCTCTGTAATCTCATCAGATTTTGGTAGTATGTTCCTGTGACGTTTGACGAGCGCAATTTGTTAGCACCACTCACCCAATGGTAATCTAAAAAAAAAAAGGTCTCACGTTGCGCAACATGGTTCATCTTCGGTTACTTCGGCAACGGTGAATACGGTTGTATCCAGTGCTTTCTTTCGTCTTGTAGTGTTCCAGTCGTTACACATAGCATCGTCCAGGGAGATTAGCCAGCCAAAGCGGTCATCTAAACTGGCCCAACGCAGGTGTAACATGTCTAATGCTTCTTCAGTTCGACACTCTTTTTGAATTAGCGCGAGCAGTCACTAAACAGAGTGGGAGGCAGCCTTCGACATCTCCATCCTGTAAGATGTTTAAAACTGACCCGTGACAGATTATCAGCCCATACACTATCACGTCACCTGTAGGACGCCGCTCTTTGGGCACCAGAGCCTCCATTTATCTTGCAATTCCCTGTCCATCATTCAGACTTGCCTTACTGCACTGGAAGCGCCTGCGCCATCTAAACACTGTCATACGGTAGCGCATTGTCACTGTCAGCAAGGATTGTAGCAGTTCTGTTCCCCTTCAAATGCAGGAAACGAATAACAGCACGATACCCCACGTAATCAGTGTGTTGCACTGCTCTGATTTAGCTCCTCTAGTGGTCTGCTACGGTACTGCGCCACCGAAATTTCAGTGTTTAGCAAGATTAAAGATTTTTTTGTGCAAACTAACAACAAACAAGTTAGGTAACTCTGTTTTTTCGTGGTAATAACTGACTATTTATGTGTACATCTGTACCTCTGAAAGGCTTCCATCTATTTACAGATACGAGACCCTTCTTCAATGACCAACCCAGACGCGAATTTGCTTTGTAACTACTAATTTAATTTCGAACTCCTTAAGATTTTCCTATTGCAGATTAAAACTTCAGCAACAATGCCAAAGAAAGGAGACTAGAATATACTGTGCAAGTACTGATATCCGTAATCATATTGTAGTTGCGGTTGCCGACTTGCTCCAGATTGTACCAACCATTAAAAAAATTTCTCCGTCTTGTGCGAGATCAGACTTACAGGGACAATCATACGTGACGGTAGGAACTGAGGCAGCATATGAAATCTTATGTTTGCAAAGAACGTAGTCAGTTCCCTATCGATCTGCTTGCCCCCAGGGTTGACAACGGTCCTATCTTTTAGGGTCATGAGCTCACTTAACTGCAGCGCCTCCGAGGCCACAAATGTCGGCAGCGCAGCCACCAACATCCTGATTTCTCATTCTCTAGCTCGCATCCAGATCGTCTGCCTCAAGTCACCTCCGACGCAAGTGCGATTTGATCCAGGCATTGCCGCCTTGCAGCTAATCACATTTTCATAAATTTTGGCAACATAGTCAATGGACAACAGCGACCTCATGCTATATTTAAGTTAAAATGAACAGTCGAGAATGTAATCATATTTGGAGTGTACGATCGTGGTTTCACGAAAAAATCGAGGAGCCGCCAGCACCAACCACAGGGGCCCAAAAATTCTAAAGGTGGCTTTTACATAAGCCGAAACCGGTAAATAAACA
Source organism: Schistocerca nitens (assembly GCF_023898315.1). NCBI lineage: Eukaryota > Metazoa > Arthropoda > Insecta > Orthoptera > Acrididae > Schistocerca > Schistocerca nitens. The sequence continues at coordinate 132,099,902 of NC_064617.1, read as the reverse complement.
AATATTATTACGATCTCCACTGTCCATTTTAACTTTAAGCAGGGAGTCACAATATCATCTGCACTAAGATGTCGTCGTTTACAGTCGACGTGCGCGACTATGTCTCGCCTCTGCCTAACACCGACAGAAGCAGCCGTGTGGTAACAAATCTCCCCACCAGCCTCTTTCACATTTCGATCACGGTCTCGTGTGTTCAGTGCTCTCTCCCTAACATGGTGGAAACTACATGCACACTCTCTCTCTGGTCCAGTATTAATATAACTGTTATTAAAATATTATTTTTTAAGTTTTTTATGTAGCGACTTTACCTCTTGTTTACGTCTCTATTGATATACCCATGTCATTGGTCAAATGTGTGAGCGGAGTGAAAACAAGACTCGCTATAAATTACTAAATGTATTTTTGTCGCCATTTCCGTAGACAAATGAAGAGTGGGAAACGGACAAATGAGGTACCAAGTTCACCATCATGAGGTCTAGTTTTACGAAGATATATCTAATTACCTGAATGTACTCAGTGTAATTAAGGATACATAATTACGATTTGAGGGAAAATTGATGTACAGCTTCGGTAAACAAAATCTTTACACAAAGAAGGAGCCGATGGGCGTGCTCTACATCTGATAGATGGCGTCTTTTGAAATTTTGCCTCAATCGCCAGAATGTGGATGCAAATCAGGTTTACTGTAAACACACGCTGTAGCGGACGGGAGCGTTAGTTACCTTTGAGACTGGACGTGGTGACTTGATGTTGGTCAAGAATACCTACAAGGCGTCAAAGACGCCATTATCAACGCCTTATTCAGTTGGAACGAGGTCGTGTAACAGAGCTACGAGAAATCAGATGTTCCTTTTGCGATACTGTACAAAGACTTGGCGGGAATGGAGGCACTGTACATGATCGTTGGCAGTGGTGGTCACGGGAATATACGGTCGCAAGAAGACCGGACTCTGGATGGTTACGTGTTCGGCGCATGGCTGTAGCACACAGTACTTCATCTGCAGCAGCGATCTGAGCAGCAGTTGGTACCACAGTGACACAACGAACTGATACAAATCGATTAGTCCACGGACAGCTCCGAGCCTTACGCCCTGTAGCGTACATTGCACTGACCCCAAACTACATCGAGCTAGACACACTGGACCTTCACATGGAGTTATGGCCAGGGGTGCGATTTCGTATGACAGCAGGAGAGAACTCTCGTCGTTATCGCACGCGCTCTGACTACAAAACTGAAGATAGGAAATTACTTCTACTGGACTCCATTTCGTTAATCAGTTTGGTGATTCGACCTGTTGTGCTGCCTTTCATGAACAGCATTCTTGGGGGTTTTTCCCGACAGGGTAACGCTCTCCCACATGCCACTGTTGCAACGCAACATCCTCTACAGGGTGTCGACATGTTGCCTGGGCCTCCTCGATCACCAGATCTGTGTCCAGTCGAGCACATACGGGACGCCGGCCGCGGTGGTCTAGCGGTTCTAGGCGCGCAGTCCGGAACCGCGCGGCTGCTACGGTCGCAGGTTCGAATCCTGCCTCGGGCATGGATGTGTGTGATGTCCTTAGGTTAGTTAGGTTTAAGTAGTTCTAAGTTCTAGGGGACTGATGACCACAGCTGTTGAGTCCCATAGTGCTCAGAGCCATTTTTGAACATACGGGACACCATCGGACGACAACTCCAGCGCCATCCACGGACAGTATTCTCCATTCCTGTACTGACTGACCAAGTGTCACAGGCATGTCACTTCATCCCACAAAACCGACATCTGGCAACTGTACAACACAATGCCTGCACATCTGCAAGACTGCATTAACATTGTGGCGGTCACACCAGTTATTAATGTACTAGCATTTCACATACGCAATGGCTTACATCGCTTTTCCATTAAGCTGTGATGTTGCAATGTTAATCACTTAAATATGTTAGCTAGACAAATGTATTCCTGGAATTTCATTATTCTACATTAATTATTACTTTTCTGTGATGTTGCGATTTTTTTCCGTCAGTTTATTTCACGAGCACATGTGTTTAAAAAAATTATGTTTTCAATGCCTAGCTATCTTGTGCATAAGAAGTTACGATGTTGTGGTATCTAGATGCCTAATCATGTACTAAATACTGGACATTTCGAGAACTAGGATGAATTTTTTTTATTTTCAACACTGATCAGAAAACTTGATTTTCAGATTTCCGGTTTCAGTCAGGAATGACCGTCTTCAGATCTGTTTTATAACCTGTCCTAAAATAATATATCTACAGCTGCACCGTCACAAAATATACACATATTTCAATACTTGAAGAGGTTAGAAATGCAAGTCACGTTTCAATATGATAGCGCTTTCTGAACAAAACTTGAAAATAAAAAAAGTGAAAAAACGTGAGCCAAATTTTTTGTGAAATGATTTGTCTGAAAAATAGGAGATAAAGAAAATTTGGGGAACATTTGACGCGCCTTTCAGTCATGGGCGAAATCTTGTGCGACAAGTGACATGCGCCGGCCACGGTGGCAGAGCGGTTCTAGGCGCTTCAGTCCGGAACCGCGCGACTGCTAAGGTCGCAGGTTCGAATCCTGGCTCGGGCATGGAAATGTTTGCTGTCCTTAGGTTAGTTCAAAAATGGTTCAAATGGCTCTGAGCACTATGGGACTCAACTGCTGAGGTCATTAGTCCCCTAGAACTTAGAACTAGTTAAACCGAACTAACCTAAGGACATCACAAACATCCATGCCCGAGGCAGGATTCGAACCTGCGACCGTAGCGGTCTTGCGGTTCCAGACTGCAGCGCCTTTAACCGCACGGCCACTTCGGCCGGCCTAGGTTAGTTAGGTTTAAGTATTTCTAGGGGACTGATGACCTCAGATGTTAAGTCCCATAGTACTCAGAGCCATTTGAACGAGTGACGTGCGTCAAACGTTTCTGTAATACCTTTCTTTTCTTACTTTCAGACCAATCATTTCACAATACATCTGATGGATATTTTTTTTCGAAAATTTTCATTTTGATATAGCTTTACTGTCAGTAGGGGCTGCTCTCGGTTTATGTTTATGACTATTCTCAGAATATGCCCCATTATTAATTAGTGATAATTTTTAATAGAATTGTAGCGCTTATCCACACTTTCTTCAGTGTGCTGACGAATCATGGACGCCTCAAAGTAGATACGTAGCCGATAACTTGCACGGTTGAGCCGAGCAGGACGCTGACTGAAATCAGAGCGGCCAGTTAATCCTACCTGTTCGGTAGACGAGTGCAAGCTATATGAGATTGCCGTCTTGGGGTAGTTGCGAACAGGGGGAGGATGCCGCGAAAGTGCTCTAGGTTTTAAGACACGGTAGCCTGGCGGAGAGAGTTACTGCGGGATGTGGGCAATCTGTCGATGCAGAAGTTGCCGAAATGAGAGTTCACGGCACCTTTTATAGAAGATAGGGAATTACTTGTACTGAATTGGTGTCACAGTGAAGGTTTCCCTTGCCGATTAGGACTGTTCGGTGATCTTTTTACAACGAACTTTTACCCGTTACCAAATGTTCAAATGTGTGTGAAATTTTATGGAACTTAACTACTAAGGTCATCAGTCCCTAAGCTTACACACTACTTAACCTAAATTATCCGAAGGACAAACACACACACCTATGCCCGAGGGAGGACTCGAACCTCCGCCCGGACCAGCTGCACAGTCCATGACTGCAGCGCCCCAGACCATCCGGCTAATCCCGCGCGGCTTTACCCGTTACCTGTCTCGGCCAGGACTGTTCTTTCCTCTGTTTCAACGCGTCACATGCTTGTGAACTTTTGGTGGTAGTTCACTTCTGCTGTGTGTTATTTGAACTTAGTTATTGTTGTGTACATAGTTCCGCGTAGTCAGCGCGTACACAACTTTCCCACTAGAGCGCGCCCCGCTAAGCACAACAGCGCAGGCGCAGCGCTCGTCCGTCTCCGCACTATGAGATGGCGCTGTCTTAGAGACGGACCAAATTCTGCTTCCGCCGATCCGCGTATTAAGATGTAACGCAGCCAATGAGATTGCTGCTAACGTAGAACCTTTTCTCGTCGCGGATCACACTCGCGCAGTGATACATGAACGCGCGAGTTATTATAACGAGTGTACAGACCTGCGATTAGTCAGTCTGCATTTGTCTGCACCAGTCTGCATTTGTCTGTACCAGTCTGTACGAGTTCTACACTTGTCTGTACCAGTCTATAGTCTAGTTTCAGTCTGCGCCTAATAAGATAACCATATTCCTGTACATAGCCATGAAGATAAATATATAGACACTTTTGTCAAGTATCAGAGATATATGTGAGAATAAGATTAACGTACCAATACCAAACGAACCTCAGATCGTCAATTGTAAATAGCATCCGGAACCAAGTTAAGTAATTTTTATGCTTGTTATTATTTTAATAAATGTGTGTCAAAATTAATCAAGTTCTGTTTAAAGTTGGTCACCGTCAATCTGCTACTCTAAGAGTGCAAGTGGCATTTCTATCGTCTGACCTAAAGGCAGAAGATAAACACGCCACGATAAGACCACGAGACATATTGCTGACATTCGCCTACTTCGTTAGAGCGACAAGTCAAATAATCTGATGGTGTGTGTACTGAAGGTCTTACAGTACGCACACCACAGTACTGAAATTGTAGATAGTACAGTTTTTGGCGGAGAGGTTGTTTCGTATCCGTGTGTTCTGGAACCACAATGGATCCAGTGTTGGCTCCGCTGTTAGAATAACAGCGGCAGCAGCAACAGAAACAGCAAATTCAACAGCAGTCAGACTTGCCTGGTCAGTTGATTACTGCTTCGCAGGGTGCCACGGCTCCTCCCGAACCGACCCCGACCCAGTCACCTGCTCCGCTAGCTTTTACGCAGCTCCAAGTTGCGAAAGAAAACTGAAAATCGTACATGCAGCATTTTCAGAAAATTTTTTTAGCGTTTCAGGTGGTGGACCAGAATTGGCAAAAGTCGCGTTTTCTTTTCTTGGATCAAGCGTGAAACGTTTCGTTTATTTCCGAACGTGCTTTGTTCACGGACACTGAGGAGCTGTCGGTCTCTCAAATGTGTGGGGATGCTAAAAAAAAAATGGCTCTGAGCACTATGGGACTGAACAGCTGTGGTCATCAGTCCCCTAGAACTTAGAACTACTTAAACCTAACTATCCTAAGGACATCACACACATCCATGCCAGAGGCAGGATTCGAACCTGCGACCGTAACAGTTGCACGGTTCCGGACTGCGCGCCTAGAACCGCGAGACCACCGCGGCCGGCGGGGATGCTCAGAAAGTACTTACTGTATGGAGTTTCACCAGTGACAAAAGAAATCAGGCCAGTCCTATCAAACGTGGCTACCCGAACTTTGTGGTTTATGTCGGAACTGCATATTTATTTGTGCTCTTATCAAATTAAGCTATATAGTCTCAGACACCTTTTCAGGTATCAAACATCTACGACGTATATATGAGGACAAGCGAAAATTTGTAATGGGTTCGAATAGCGGCCTTGGTACAAACTTTCGTTCTCCTTTCAGGATGCATACATACATCGTTATTTGTGCTCACTGTAAGTGGTCCTACATCCAGATATACTACATCGTGGTCTACCCTGCTCCGGTCAGAGAGGTGTGTAGCAAGGCGTTGCGTTAAGAAGGTCGTACAGTCGAGGAGGCCCTCTGGCGTTCGATGTGTTCCTTGCTGTCATTGAACAGATTGAGGACACAATAGACCTTGCGGCGGTGTCTTCGGTAGCACGGCGAAGGTGTCGTTTGCAGACACCTTTGTCGTATCCAGCTCGTGAACTGTGGCTCTCCCTAACGCAGGTTCCCCTCATGTCTTTGAATGCTTCCGGGAGCGCGGCGGCTCGGCTTGCCTTAAAGAGGATCATATGGTAGCGGTTTGCCGTGGCTGCTGCGTGACCTGGTGTCGAAGGCGGGCACGGATATTCTGGAGGTTCGTAGTGTCACGGCGCTAAACAGGTGGGATCTCAGTATTCCCAGCAAGATTTATATCACGCTGCAAATTCAGCAACAGTATTTCCACTTCCAGGACAATATAGGAGCCTCCGTGACTCTTTTCACTCTTGAAACCGCTTGGGTTGCCCTTCTCTATCTTCGTTCACTCGTCGTCTGGTCGGTTACGGCAATAAGTCGATTCCTGCTCATGACCAGTTTGCGATCGACGTTGAATATCAGGATGTCGCAAGGGTGGTCACATTTTTGGTCATCGACAGTGCGACGACCGATAACACTTTTGGTCTCAACGATTTCTTAGTTTTTGCGTTTCAAATGCAGGATGCTGTGCATCTCATTTCTAACCATATCGCGTTCCAGGCATTGGCCGAGCTCTTGCAAGAGTTTGGGTCTCTCTTTTTCCCGGATTGGGTGCTGCAAAAGGCTACGAGGCATACATCAGCCTTAAACTGATCGCTGTTCCTAAATTTTGTCATGCTCGGCCTGTCTCATTTGCTCTGCGGCTGGTTGTCAAGCAAGGACTGGACAGGTTACAGGTGCTAGGTGTGACTGAATGCGTTCCATTGAGCCATGGACTACACTTCTGGCTGTTAACCGAAAGCCTACGGGGACATTTCTTTTGTGTGGGGATTTTAAGCCCGCCATTAATGCCCAATCGGAAACGGGTTGCTACCCTATTCTCAGGCCTGTAAACACAATGGCGAAACTGGTTCGCGGTAAGAGCTCTTCATACGTTAATTTGACGGAGCTGTACATGCTGCTTCGGCTAGTTTCGCCTCTCAGCAGCTTATAGTTATCAACACTCCCTTCGGCTTCTACTTCTATACGCACCTGCTGTTAGGCATCAGAGGTGCTCTCGCCATTCTTCAGAATTTTATTAAACTAGTCAACGCAGGTAGCTGCGTGCTGTGCCTCAGGGCAGGAAAATCTCGCTAAACTTCAGATTCTGTTCGCTGAATTGAAATAATACTTTAAGTGCTATCTTTTCTAGACGGATATCCTGAAGATGCCTAAATAAGGCGAAACGCGTCGCTGAAAAATAAAAAATTGCAACCAAGACTGTTTTTAACCAATACTATTAAACACTGGTTTGCTGTATGCCACATATGGATTGGAAGAATTTCGAGCTTTGATCATTGTATTTGCCGCTCCAAGTTTTCCTCTATGGCAACATATTCCCTCTCGCTACCGTCCGTAGGCTACTCGTGGCTGTCTTTGACCCCATTCGTGATTTCTCGACAGGACAGCGCCTTGACTCCAAAGTTGTACTTCGTTTTTGAGTAAATATCACTATGAGAATCATTATAGGTCTATGGAACAGCATGCTAATGCACATACGTTGTCGTGTTTGCCCATGGGATTCGACCCAGCTTTCGACAAAGCCGAAGTTGTCCGTTTGCAGATCGAGGATCATTGGCAGCATGCGGTGGACAGACATCCAGTAATGGCCCATCACACAGTGCAGGCCACCTGTCAGGGTTCTGTGATCTGACATAGTCAGTTTTGTGTGCGATGTTCAGTCCGAGCGTCTGCTTGTTAAGGAGTCTGGTCTGCTCTGCAACTATTTCCTTCTCTGCTGTCGCCTGATGGCAGTATGACTTGAATGATCCCCTCGCTCTCCTACACTATGACTACTAGGATATGACCTCGTAAAGGCCCTTTCATGTCGTTTTGTCTATTGGCCTGGAATCGATTCGGCTAAGGGGGAAAACAGTGCGTCGAGCAGCAGGCGGCACCACAGAAAACTCTCGCTCCACGGCCCACGCCGAATCAGCCCTGGGACCACGTCCACTTCGACTCTGCGGGCCCCCTCTGTAATTCTAAATAGGTTGATGGTAGTTGACGCACCGTCCAATTACTCATACCTTTTGCAGATTTAGTCCACCAGTACAGAATCTATCGTGTAGGCTTCCACCCGAGTCTTCGCGATTGAAAGGTTGCTCTGGACGATCGTCTCTGATAATGGCCTGCAATTTACATTAGTGTTGTTTCCAGATCTGCTTTCCCGTGGTGCTATTGATCACCTCACGTCCACAATGTTTCACTTGCAATTGACCGGGGATGCGGGGCATGTGGTGCGCACTTTTCAGTCGAATTTAAAAATGTCAAACGTTTCAACAGGCAACTATCAACATCATTAATATGCGTCATGAATTTAAAAAAAAAAACTGTTAAAAAGGTGCTAGCCGGACTTGCCAGCAGACTCAGCGCTAGCCGGCCGCGGTGGTCTAGCGGTTCTGGCGCTGCAGTCCGGAACCGCCGGACTGCTACGGTCGCAGGTTCGAATCCTGCCTCGGGCATGGGTGTGTGTGATGTCCTTAGGTTAGTTAGGTTTAAGTAGTTCTAAGTTCTAGGGGACTTATGACCTAAGATGTTGAGTCCCATAGTGCTCAGAGCCATTTTTTTTAGACTCAGCGCTGCTTCTGCTTCGAAGCACCAACAGAGCTACACTGCTGGGTGGATGAAGTCCGGTACAGATTCCCCTTCACCAACAGGCCCAGATCCAGGTCCACCTCCTCTGCCTGGTGCCCCAGACCGACGTGCGCTAGCAAACTTCACGATACGCCCTTGGTTTTCCAGTCGTGTAGCTTCCAGCCTGGGTGGACGCTGGTGACGGTCCGACTGAATGTTCTCTTTGACAACTAGGACTGTTTTGTGCTTTTGATATAACAAACTTTTCAGACCCAGCTTGGACTGTTCTTTCAACTGTTTAAATGTTTCACGTGCCTGTCTACTTCTGGTACCAAGTATGGCATGGTTCACATGGCTCTGAGCACTATGGGACTCAACTGCTGTGGTCATCAGTCCCCTAGAACTACTTAAACCTAACTAACCTAAGGACATCACACACATCCATGCCCGAGGTAGGATGCGAACCTGCGACCGTAGCAGTCGCACAGTTCCGGACTGCGCGCCTAGAACCGCGAGACCACCGCGGCCGGCGGTACCAAGTATATTCCAACGAATTTCTTTAAATTAAATGTTGATAAATGTTAACAACGCTTTAAGGAACGAAAGAATCACCATAAAGATTAAGTGTGTGGTAAATTTTCCTCTTGAAAATAAATGTTTATATGGTCGTTTCCCTGCTCTGCCAAGAAGAGCACCAACACCTACTCCTTTCTTCGCTGGGTAGTAAATGCTAGTGGTGATCCTGTCAAGCACTGTTTAATTTGATTACATTATATGACATATTTACCCACTGACATGTAACAAGTTTATAATTTATTGAGCTGTGGGAAAGTGCTGAGACGAAATGGATCATAGCAAATCATAATAAAAAATGTGGTAATACGAAAAATATAAAACCCATCTCTAAAATTCACGTGCCCCGCAACGCACATTGATTTGTTCTTCTTGAAGTACTTTTTACAGTTTTAAACTGTCTTCTTTGTCAGATGTGTGGATACTGTCGTGGCTACAAGACCAACATATTCTCATGGCCTGCGTGCTACTGCAAAAATCGTCAATGTTTGCTACTAAAAACAGTTTTATGACAGACACCTATCTAACCATGATGATGTAGCTGTGAAAGACGTTGTGGCTGAAATAAAACCCTTGTGACTGAAGCGGAATTACAGTATTTTTAATTTTAATTACGAGGGTTGGGTTGGTTTTGGGGTTTGATGGGGGCTATACATCGAGGTCATCAGTCCCCAGTTCGAAACAGACATACTTGTAAAAGGCCTATACAGTAAAAGCGTAACCTCTGCACCCAGAGGGAGGGAACACTAAGAGGGGTACAGAGCTAAAATGAACACCGCAGTATCACAAAATAGAGGACACTTAAAAGGAACAGAGCAAATAGTTGACTAGAGTAAAACAGACTACAGTGGTTGTTGGATCAAGTAAAAGGTCAACCATTCAACTACAAACGAAGAACCTCCAGCTGGAAAGCGTTGATAGAGGTACCAACACAACTTGTTACCATAAAAGACACTATTTTGGCATTCACGTCACAATTAAAAGTCGCTGGAGTGGGCTAGCCTGAGAAATCATGCGAGAGCACCCACACTAGAGCGAGTGATAAAACCCAGCTGCACAGATAAAACGTAAAACTGAGTCAGCTATAGGGGCATCGTCACCGAGAATTAAGGGAAGTGCAGCTGGTAAATTAAAGGACAGCCGCAATTTTAATTACGACACAGTCCTCGTAATACAGTTCGCAATATAGGAAGTTGTTAAATTTGCAACAACCCAAAATTTTTTATGAGAGACTATTTGATAACCCCGGCATTGCCCACATATTCATTTTGCCTATTTGAACTGTATTTGGAATATAATACAGATAAAATTTCATTTCCATGTATTAATGAAAACACGGCTGAAATTATGAAACAGCCGTACGAAGAAACATGTATAATGTACAAGTTCATAAGCACGGTATCTAAATATTCTGTAAACGTATCTATGACAACGCGTCTGCACGGATCTGTAGACGGCTACTGTTTTCGCTTACAGTCGTTTGCACTTCGCAGTCGAAAACTGTCAAAAGCGCTGGCAGGTTTTAGGGATTTCCTTGAGCCGATCAGACTAAGAGTGTCTTAGTAGTAAAGAATAAATACATTAAAACTTCATCCATGATGTACCATTTTTTCACACATACGGTGTTTATTGCGTCATATCTCCTAATCTTTGTGTTATGAAATGATGTAATTTTGTAGGCACATTCAGCAGTTTACGTGGATACCGTCTGCAAAATGGGCTGTGAACAGTGTTATTAGAAAAGAAGTAATAAATTTAAACACAATGCGGCAGTTTTTCAAGCATCTCAGCGTTTATGACGTCACATCTCCTGAAGTATGTGTGGCACCATGAGAGAGTTTTGTAGGTGCATTTAGCGGCATATGTGAAGCCTAGATGCGTAATTTATCGCGAATAGAGTTAGTAGCGCAGAAGTAATAAATTTAAACGTAACGCATGATGCGGTAACTTTTCACGCATTCTATAGTTTATGACGTCATATATCCTGTACTTATCATATATGTGGATCGTACCTTCACAACGGTTGTTGTCCGACGGTAAGAGATATGCGTCTTAAGTTTGGCTGAAATCGGTCCAGTTGTTGAGTAGATTTATGGATACACTACTAACAAAAACGAACTAGACAGAACGCAAGCACAGAACTGAGAACAACTGAAACAAAAGTCTGCTCAAATTGTCCAAAACGTAATTCCTTTACAAATGCAGAAAAAAAACACCATTGGTGAAATGAAGATTGGGAAGAGGCAGTAACATCTTGGGACAGGGTATTCAAAGAAGGGCACAATGTAAAATTAGACAATTCACATGACTTGTTCGTGGCAGCTAGAAATGTGAGAACAGTCAACTCCGTGAAATAGAAAAACACTTTCAACAAAACAATTGGACTTTTAAAAACTTTTTGAAAAAACTAAATGTTTACTAACCCAATTATCTTCGTTTAGAAAAATAAAATGGACAACTTACACTTTACAGCAAAGAAAACTGCAGAGAATCTTACAAATAGTTTTAAAAACTTTTAAACTCATGCACCAAATGAAGAGGAAATTACTAAGGAAATTAGAAGGTTAAATAACAATACAGCGTCTGCTGATGTCAGAACTGTTGCACTATTCCTGAAATCAGCCCGCCCAAAAACTAAGATATTACACTGATGTTGCAAATATCTGGCAACCTGAGATGATTACGGTGACTAGAAAGCTGCATTGATACATCCACTACAGAAAACAGGAGAAGGTGTTAGTAATTGTAGATGAATTTCCATTATTCCTCGTACATACAAAATTCCATCGCAAAGTCTCCTGAACCGAACACAAAAACTTGAATGCAAAATTGGCCGATGTCAAGCGGGTATCATACTAAAAACTGTAGAGCTTGGCAAACCAAGTTTCAGTTGTGAAACCTCTGGCATCAAAAAACTTTTAGTAAGAAAGTAGTTCGTAGCTGGTTAAATTAAAAAAAAAAGTTATGACGCAATGGGCTGTAAGCTTCTCCTCCAGAATCTGACAGAACAAGGTCTGCACCTCAAGATCACCGAAGTTATTAGTGAAAGACAAAACTGTACAAAAATTAAACCAAAATTCAGGGGATAAATTTCGGAATGTAATCGACGAGTGGCGGAAACTGAAATAATAGCTTAAAATTGGCGACCCATTAGAATTAGGAAGAACCAATATTAGGACAGTGCTACAGTTTCAGTGACTGCAACGGATAGGTGACGTGCGCGTGGCAATCATTTAAGGCAATATTAAAAGATTATAAAAATTTCACGAAGATAATGTTAAAAATCCCCGCTAACAATTTCTGTGTTAGAATTTTGAACTCTCGAAATTTTCAGCAAGTTTATTGTAGTGAGCCCTCACGCAATAAGAATAATAATGATAATAATGACAATGAATTTGTAAATACTTCAGATAATTTCTCACACAGTAATATCAATAATAAGGCAGAGTTTCAAACACTTTCAACCAAAAGTATCCCTAAGTTTATGATTTAGGTTTGCAAGCTGGCACACTACATAAATGATTTTGAAAATGCACCCTTTTAAAACAGAAAATTTTCAACTGAACAGTACATAACTATTTACTAAATTTCTGAAAAACGTGGCGGGATAACAATTCTGCTAGGCTCTCAGACAACAGTACCTGTCTAATTTACCAAATAAGAAAACATAACAACTCAACATCATTCGCAGGTATCGAAAGTTGTTCTTCCATAGTAATTTCTAGCAACTACAATCCAGTCAACATTACAGAGGTTGAAAATACAGCTTCAGTTGTAACGCTGTTTTTATTTAAAACACTACCGGTTTCGGGCTCTTATATGGCATGTTGTGTAGCCGTCCACCACAGGGCTCGGGATCACAGCACAAACTTGTAACACCTGATGATGGGCATATAAGACGCCGACACCGGTCGTTTTCTAAATAAAAAGAACATTACAACTGAAGCGGTATTTTTAACCTCTGCTATAATGCTCTGTTGCTGATATTGTAAGTAGCGTGTTTATATGTTTGTATGTTGGCAGCGCTTTAGACTGCATTAATATAACTGACAACGCTGTGCGCCCTCTGTAAGAGACTCTGTGGCCGGTCGGACTCGCAGTTAGAGGTTAATAGTTAGGAGTGATGGAGGCTAGACGTATTAGTAGCGGGAGTGGACGGTCTGGATGTGTGTTCGTCACGGAGATTTAATATTGGTTGAATATGGATTGTAAAATGATAATGGAATCATGGACGATTGTATAAATTTTGGAAGTGAATGTCACATTAGTAAGGTAAAATGTGCTAAATACATTGTTTGCTCTCCAACATAATCTTTGCTTTGTTAACCACATGCGTATTAATAGTCAGAGCCTACAGTAGTTAGAATATTTTTATTTAGCTGGCTGTATACTTGCTGCATTTGCTGTAGTTCGTGTCATGAAGATTTTCTGTGTGGTAAGTGACTTATGAAATGTATGGGTTATTATTAGGTTTCCTTCTAATTCAGGGTCATTCTTTTGGGTTAATTAATAGTCAGATTGCGTTCCCTTGTATATTGTGTGTCATAAATGAATAGAATAAGTTTGAGCTGTATTTGTCCGGGAAAATTTTGTAGGTCACTGTTGAAACGATAATGGCAAGCAAAATGACAGTACGTTCAGCTTCACTCAGCAGTTTAGAAGGTTCAGTTGCAGTAATCAATTTAAGTAAAAATGTAGACGTTTCATCTTCTCAGTTATTCCAAGTTAAGTAAAACAATATATATTAGAAGTTTCAATATTCCTCCGACAGGATTGTTTCCAGGCAACATTACTTGCTTCGTGGTAACATCGGCCCCTCTTTATGTGCCATGACCAGCACAGCGGCCCCTGAGACACATCACCCACGTCGTTTAGCGGCGGCCAACAAACTTACGCCTCAGCAACAAGCTTTCTTGGCCATGGCCACCGACCAGCACACCAGTGACAAGTGTGATGGTGACCGCCACTGTCACCGATACCGAACAAGTCGCAAAGCTGTGTCGGTGTAGCGAATGATATACTGCATGGGGAGCGAGGCGAAGATGACCCTTCCGTATTGCACACTCCATGCAGACAGCTGCTGCCGCGATGTGTCCGGTTAGCCGCAGCTGCAACTGGGCGGCGCCGCGCTGCAGTGAGTTCAGGAGAGGTGGGCCCGGGAATTCAAGTCGTCGCAACTTGGGACCTCTATAACTGGCGCAGACAGACTGCTCAGCTTATGTAGACGACCTGACAATTCTATGTTAGGACATTCAGACAGCACACAAATTCTTAGAGAAAAAAAGAATGTGTTTGAAAACTTATGGGACTTAACAGCTAAGGTCATCAGTCCCTAAGCTTACACACTACTTAACCTAAATTATCCTAAGAACAAACACACACACCCATGTCCGAGGGAGGACTCGAACCTCCGCCGGGACCAGCCGCACAGTCCATGACTGCAGCGCCTTACAAGGGGAGGCCGCCAATTGTGAAATTCAGATTCGATTCATACTGCGCATAATAAAAGCTCATGGCCAGAGGTGTAATGTGGCAAAGCACCAAGATGCACTTCTCAGCCGTTGTCGAGAAAATCGACAGTTAAAAGAAACCGTTGCGGTGAAATACTCTCTACGATTAATGACTTTCTACAGCGTAGTGGCGCAGCGGTAAGCGCTGGAGTTCGTAATCCGAAGGTCGCCGGATCGAATCTCGCGTCATGCAATTTTTTTTATTATTATTATTTTTTGTAATTCAAATATATATATATATATATATATATATATATATATATATATAAACTATTAATGAATTGCTTATGCATGTTGGTGAAGGCGGATCGCTCTCCAATCGTACCGCCTCCATTTTTCCGTTTGTTTAACAGGGTGTACCAAAGCTCTCCCGTCTGCACTGATTTTCGACGATGTTATAAGTTGCGCCAGGGACCGCATCTACCTTCTTTCGAAGTTAGCACGCAACTACGCTGTTATGTGGCGGCTCGTTTCGGCCCATTCAACATCTGTCCTTCAAGTGTAACGAGCGAGTAACGGAGTTTATATTTCATACCTGCCACAGCAAGTTTGTATTCGTGGGGTCTCTATTCTAATTCGAACGTTTGACTTACGCTATACGTATTCGTTTCGGAATATCCTTTCTACGTCCTCCGTTAACTATACGTGGTTAACATTATGAAGACAATTAATAACATTTGTGAAATACAACTTTGTTGGCGGAAAACATAATGATGTTCGAAGTCGCCAGTTTTTCCACGACAAACGACTTTCAACAACTTATTATATGCATAATTGTTGCAACTGATTGCCCGGAATTTTTTATATATATATTTGAATTACAAAAAACAAATGGTAAATAAAAAAAAAGTTTGAATGGCGCGAGATTCGATTCGGCGACCTTCGGATTACGAACCCGAGCGCTTACCGCTGCACCACGACGCTGTAGAAAATTACTTATCGTAGAGAGTATTTCACCGCAACGGTTTCTTTTAACTGTCGATTTTCTCGACATCGGCTGAGAAGTGCATCTTGGTGCTTTGTCACATTACACCTCTGGCCATGAGCTTTTATTATGCGCAGTATGAATCGAATCAGAATTTCACAATTGGCGGCCTCCCCTTGTTAGACCGCTCGCTTAAAGAAAAAATGCAAAGAGTATGGGTCGAAACATCTTTTGAAGAAAACAAGAAGCTGACACCAAAAATTATAAAAATTAAATACCGGAAAAACGAGTGAATTTCACAGTTCAAATGTTTCGACGAACCTTTCAAGAAACCCTTTTCGAAAAGACTGATTCCGAAATTCGTTGACACAAAATGGAAATAGCATTCAAGCTTACAAAATACGTCCATAATCGGAAATGCACTTCGAGGCACACGAAACTGACATGCTGCAACAGAGTAGTCAACCCAGAATGTCTTTATCGAACTGAAACTCTGTTTTTAAGCAGTAAGAGACCTTGAAGCAATCCAAACGAAAGAACAAACAACAGCTAGGAAAATTTTAGATCTAAATCGTACTAAGAAGGAACATACAGACTAAGAAATTGAAAGGTAGGTATACTAACACGTATACGGATATGGCAAAACGTAGGCTAAAAGACGATGGGCACATTAAAAAAATGGAGTTCCACAAAAGTTACAGTAACGTAAAAATCGAAACAATAAAATGGATCGGAGTAGTGAAAGAGGACCTGGAGATAGCAGGAATAACACAGCTTTGTGCCAGGCCGGGACTTGACACCGAATTTGCCCCTTATCGCCAGCCGTCACATTAACTATTACCCCAGCACGGTTCCACGACAGGCCCAAACACCGACATGTTGCACTGTCTGTTTGGGCCGGTCCTGGAAGTATCTCCGATAATGGTTAAGGCGGTCGCACGCGACAAGCGGGTGATCCGTGTTCGATTGCAGGGCGGCACAAATTGGCACCAATTGGTAATATCTCGATACATAATGCAGCTAATATCAGAAAGATTTCGGTATTGGGAATAAATATCGTATAGTTAGTATAGCTGCAAGATCGTAATAAAAAGACGGAAACACCTTGGTCTGACACGCTTGGAATCGGAAAAGAGACCTTTCTGTGAGAGTGAAAGCAATGGGGGCCACAAAGTAAAGTTAAAATTTAATTGTGACAATTACTCTTGTTGTACATCGCGTTGTCCATTAGGGCAAAAACACGAATGATAATAATTATGAAAAGAACAGTTTCCTTTGGTTCGTCCTCGGTCGTACTAACCATGACACTTGAACTGACTATACATCATCAGGAATTCACAACCGGAAGGTATCTGAGACAGAGTCCTTACCAATGCTCTGAAGAGAAGCGAGATTCGCTCTTTCTTTCGGACGCGTAGGATCTGGATGTAGAGGTACTTACGACCAGCGAACGCCTCATGAAGTGATAGATTAGCGACGATACGTCATTCAGTCCCCAATGCGGGGAATATAAGAGGCCATTCCACTTATTACACATATTACGATAGCCAATTCTACTGTGGTAAATTTCGTAGCTTTTCTTCACAGTATAATCTCTTGCAAATAATGTGGCATTTTTAATGAAATCATAATAACAAAGGAAGGTAACCAAAATCAGGACACTAACGTTGAAGTGAAGGCGGAATATTTCTGCTTCAGTCTCTATATTTTCCTCATGTTCTGACAGATGGCGGAACCATACGTAGCCTTCAGAATGGCGTCTGTAGCGGAGGTGCGTTCCAAACACAGAGATGTCATTGAGTTTCTTTTGGCGGGAAACCAGATCATCACAGATATTCGTAGGCGCTTGCAGCGTGTTTGCAGAGACGGCAGAGGACAAGTGGACGGTCGGTCGTTGAACAAGGCGTTTCTGAGCGCCGCAACAAGGTCAAGCAAACTGGGCGAACACCCGCGTGCCGGCCGACCGCAAACAGCTGTGACTCCTGCCATGTTGCGACGTGCGGACTCTCTGATTCATGTGACAGACGGATCACAGTCAAACTCCTCGCTGCTCAACTGGAAGTCTCTGTTGGTAGCGCTGACACACACGTCCACCAGTTGGAACACTCAAAGGTATGTGCCTGCTGGGTTCCTAACAGAAGACCATAAAGAGCAACGAAAGACCATCTCTGGGGAATTGCTTGTGCATTACAGTGTTGATTTTGACAATTTGTTGTTGTACGTCGTCACGGGCGATGAAACGTAGGTTTATCACTTCGCACCGGAATCAGAACAGTAATCCACTGGAGTGGCGCCACACCACTTCTCCGTCGAAGAAAAAGTTCAAAGCCGTACCCCCAGCTGGAAAAGTCATGGCGATGATCTTATGAAACTCTGAAGGCAGTATTCTGATGTCCTCCCTTATGCGACAACGATCAACTCTGAAATGTATTTGAAACGTCCTACCTAAATCCGCATGAGAGAACAGGTAATTGGAATTGTGGAAAGGGGCCAAATGGGGGGCTGTCAGTTACACTCAAACACATATAACTTTATTTAGTTGTCCGAGCAATACAGGAAAAATTATTGAATTTATTTATCGGCTGAATAGGCCACACTACCTTATGCCTTAAGGGCACTACCATGACTTAAAACAGAATATTTAGAAAGCATAAGGCGTCACGTAAGTAAGTTCTATACCTTGGCTGAAGGCCCAACAAATCTCACACTTGAAAGGTAAACAAGTTTAATTTAAAGATGGCTGAACGCCCATGATTTAAGACTGCAGATAAAATTAATTTAAAACAAAAACACTAGGGAGACGGCCTTATCCTCAATTAGGCTGAAGGCCCCACACAGTCTGATACTTGAAACACAAGAACTTTAATTTAAAAACGGCTGACGGCTGATTTCTTAAAACAACTAAAATAATTTTTAGTAGGCAGAAGGCCCAAATCTTTATATTTAAGCAGTATTTTACACAGGCTGAAGGCCAAAACAAACAAGTCACGAATTTAAATTTTTAAAGCGGCTGAAGGCCCATTATTGAAAAACCCAACTGCAATAAATTTTCAAAAGGCAGAAGGCCCAAAGCTTTATCCAAAAAATATTTTAAATGAGGCTGAAGGCCCAAACTATATAAGATTTGACAACTAAGGAACTTTCACTTGAAAGCGACTGAAGACCCATTATTTAAAACCCAACTAAAAGCATATCAATTCAAACCATCGCCTATAAGCCATTAAAATACACAATCAAACACCAATAAGAAAAGGCAGTACAGCCAGCGGCACACAGAAGTTTCCGGGGGTCGCTATGCACTTGAAATATTAAAGTTAACTTAGGGCAGACAGGTAGTCGGCCCAACTATATCCGATATACCGGCAACCCAACCAAGAGACAGTCAACGGACCCACCGACAAGACGACTTGCTTTCCACTCTACCAGTGCACAAGGAACTCCAAAGCCAAAATGTAAAAGGCGTATCCGTCCACAACCAAGTATGCATAAGCTGTCAAAACTACACACACGTGTTGGACAGCGACAACACGGTGAGGAAAGGACACTGCCTGAATTTTACGTCAGCATCCAGGGCAGGTAACCGGAACGCTAACGGCCACAAGGCAGAAAATTCCGCTGGTGCACTTGGACTTCAAATATCCGTAATACAGTTAAACTCCACAGGATGGTGGCCAAACTTTCGCCAACTCTGACACTCGCTGTTGCTCACGGGAATACCCCCAACAGCCAACCATGAAAACCAATGGCACAATGTGAACAGATTGGCTTCGTTAATTAAATCACCACTCAACTTTGATGTCCTGGGTCGGTGAGCCACGAGCCCCGTAGCAATCAGAACATCTACCACACACTCCGACACTGTGTAGAGACCGCCAGCGGGCCAGCCCACTTCGCAGCGCGATTTCCTGGCTGATCAACACCAACCGACCGACTGCCGCACACTGGCTAGGCCGACCGGGGTTCTAGGCGCTACAGTCTGGAAGCGCGCCACCGCTGCGGTCGTAGATTCGAATCCTGCCTCGGGCATGCATGTGTGTGATGTCCTTAGGTTAGTTAGGTTTAAGTAGTTCTAAGTTCTAGGGGACTGATGACCTCAGAAGTTACGTCCCATAGTGCTCAGACCATTTGAACCATTTGAACACTGGCTAGCCGGAAACTATAAGCTCCCGACCAAAGATAGTACAACGTGCGAATATCGGTACACACCACTGGTGCCACACGTAGAAAGAGGAAGAACCACGGCATAACAGCAATAACCGCGGGAAACCAAGCGCAGAGTAACGGTCAAGGTTTAAACCAACGCATAAGCCGGGGCCAGCACGGCTCAGTATTGTATTACCCTCAGGAAAAAAATGCAAACGAACTTTTAATTCTCTGTGACAACACAAGGCCTCACCCAAGTCTGCGCACCGGGCGAGAGGTGCTCACAAAACTTCACTGGACTGTTCTCCCTCATCCACCCTGCAGCCCGGATCTCGCACCTTCCGACTTCCATTCGTTTCAAGGATGCTCTCACCGGGAAGTAGTACCTCGATGATGGGGAGGTTATTGATGCAGCAAGGCGTTGGCTCCGACGTCAACCCAGTAGAGTGGTACCATGCGGAAATACATAGTCTCCTAGTAAGGTGGCGTGAGGCCATTACGTCGAACGGAGATTATGCTGGACAGTAGGGTTCTGTAGCCAAAAGAGTGGAGAATAATATGGTGTAGTGGAACCCTGAATAAATCCAATCTAGTTCCAGAAAAAATATGTGCTGCATTAATTATTGAATGTCCCGCTTAACTTCGTTTGATTGAGCTGGGTTAGATTAGGGTTAAGGTCTCGTCGGCGAAGAGACCATTAGCAAGCGGAGTGGAGAAGGCTTTTGATGATTTACCCTGGCTTCCGTCTTAAAGGATTTAGTCAAATCATAGAAACTGTAAATTAGGATGGCACCTCGTGAACACCGTGGCTCCACCGCTTAAGGGGGGGGGGGGGGTAGGACGTCAAACTGGCCCCGACTTGGAGCAGGATAACTTCTAGACTTTCATACACCTGTAACTATGGTTTGCATGCTGTGCCAAAATCATCGAAGAATCTCTTTTACTTAGGAAGAAAAATGTACGTATAGCAACAAAGTAAAGGAAAAGTAAAGGGACGAGAGAGGCAATTATGACGTTACGGCTAATTATGGAAGCAAGGCTAAAGAAAAATCAAGACATTTTCATAGGATTTGTCGACCTGGAAAAAGCGTTCGGCAATATAAAATGGTGCAAGCTGTTCGAGATTCTGAAAAAAGTAGGGGTAAGCTATAGGGAGAGACGGGTCATATACAATATGTACAACAACCAAGGGGGAATAATAAGAGTGGACGATCAAGAACCAAGTGCTCGTATTAAGAAGGGTGTAAGACAAGGCTGTAGCCTTTCGCCCCCACTCTTCAATCTGTACATCGAGGAAGCAATGATGGAAATAAGAGAAAGGTTCAGGAGTGGAATTAAAATACAAGGTGAAAGGATATCAATGATACGATTCGCTGATGGCATTGCTATCCTGAGTGAAAGTGAAGAAGAATTAAATGATCTGCTGAACGGAATGAACAGTCTAATGAGTAGACAGTATGGTTTGAGAGTAAATCGGAGAAAGACGAAGGTAATGAGAAGTAGTAGAAATGAGGATAGCGAGAAACTTAACATCAGGATTGATGGTCACGAAGTCAATGAAGTTAAGGAATTCTGTTACCTAGGCAGTAAAATAACCAATGACGGACGGAGCAAGCAGGACATCAAAAGCAGACTCGCTATGGCAAAAAAGGCATTTCTGGACAAGAGAAGCCTACTAATATCAAATACCGGCCTTAATTTGAGGAAGAAATTTCTGAGGATGTACGTCTGGAGTACAGCATTGTATGGTAGTGAAACATGGACTGTGGGAAAACCGGAACAGAATTGAATCGAAGCATTTGAGATGTGGTGCTATAGACGAATGTTGAAAATTAGGTGGACTGATAAGGTAAGGAATGAGGAAGTTCTACGCAGAATCGGAGAGGAAAAGAATATGTGGAAAACACTGATAAGGAGAAGGGACAGGACGATAGGACATCTGCTAAGACATGAGGGAATGATTTCCATGGTACTAGAGGGAGCTGTAGAGGGCAAAAACTGTAGAGGAAGACAGACATTGGAATACGTCAAGCAAATAATTGAGGACGTAGGTTGCAAGTGCTACTCTGAGATGGAGAGATTAGCACAGGAAAGGAATTCGTGGCGGGCTGCATCAAACCAGTCAGTAGACTGATGACAAAAAAAAAAAAAAAAAAAAAAAAAAAACTCCAGCCAGTAGTAAGTGAAAAAATGATGAAATTTCACATGTAAAGAAATGTGTTTTGTTACGTTTTTGAACCTCAATTGCTATGAGTATGAATTTTTAATCCTTTCTGGTCATGCTGTTAAAGTTTTATGAATTTACTTGTAAAAGTATAGGCAGTGGAAATTAAAATGTCCTGTGGTGTCTCTCCTACTCCAAGTCGGCCCGTTTGACATCCTACCCCCTTTAAAGCCGCTGTTGCTTTCTGACGTGGTATTGTTTTTCGTGACAAGTAACGAATTTCACGTAACTACGCGATTTAGCGAAATGATATACTTTCCGACGGTCCCCTTCTCTCTATCAAACTGTGAAACAAATGTGTGTTAGGTAAATAGCCATACCGATTGACTTCTGAAGCAAAATTTATGACGACGACAAAAGAAAGTGGTTCGGCTTTTTTCTTATACGCAACAGAGTATTGAGCTGTGTGTGGGATGAAGGACAAGGATAGGAAAATATCTTGTGCAGAAGATATGTCAGCTGTAGAAGCCGTCCTGAAGAGATGGAAAGAGTTTAAGTGCAAAACGATTCACGCAATAGTATACATTGTGGACTTACGGTAGGAATAAGAAACTCTTGCTGTATATGAGAGAAGTCCAGCGATAATGTAGAAACACTAAGTAATGTACTTCAACTTAATCCAGGAATTATTGCGAAAAATCTGGCGGTATATCAAACTGGTTGCTTTCGTTTGAAAAACATTGAAGTGCTATTTGTCACTTGTCTTCATCGAGATGCTGGCTAGGACTGTGAACCAAGCAACCTTTGTGCACTTTGAAATCCAGGATTTTAGTTGTATCACATTAACTGCGGCAGAACAGCACTGGTGTGCTCATGTTCGAATTCACACAAAACACCGAAGCGAGTTTGGTCCGTTACCAAACAAAAAAAAAAACTGTTGTCATCGCAGAGGAATCTTAGAAACAGTTGTGATGGAACGGATATACAAGATCACCTAGAGAATACCTTTCTTTTATTGGATAAGGACTCAGTGCAATAGCCAGCTATACTTGGAAGTTGAGTCAAGTAATTTGTGAATTTGTATAATGTGTCGAGCGATCTCTCAGTTCACGCTCTGAGGAAGCAATGTTTCTTTGTTTGCTGCAGGGCTTCTGGTCTACGTATAAAATTGTTGCCCGTAATAACGGAAGCAAACCATTTAAATAACACTCCTGTATTTAAAATAGTTCCTTTTAAATTCATCAAACTAACTTTTCATACTAAACCACATTACTAGATTGTCCGTCTGAGAACGAGCTGTGTAAACGAACAACCAATAAAATGCGTCTCTCAGGCTGTTTTCCCCGTAACTTCATCGCCAACTCTCATCCAGTCACTTTCACTGAACAGTTAGCGCATACGGTCATTATCAAGACAACTTATGCGTAATGTATCCTGTAGATTATTTGTGTGCAACTGTCTTCCGTTAATTCTTTGTTTTGGTAACAACTGAAAAATTTTACGAGGTGCTGCGCATCAAGAATGTGAAAATACTTTGAGTGGAAGATATATATGTCTTAGATAAGATTTAACAAGATATACAGAAATAGCAGGGCGTATTGACTGTGTTTTTAATGTCACATGCCTGGCTTGCTGTGTCTGCATCTGCACAGACCACATATTTGGGATAGATGCAGGGCGACCGGAATACAGGCTTCTCGGAAAAATGTAGCGCACTTGGCAGTATATCCATCTTTACGGCTCTGTAAGGAACTATCTCCTATAAATATTCATAAAAACAATTTCATAAGTATGGTAAACTTGGCCACGATTATCAGTAACAGGTTTCAAAGTTGGAAAAATCGGTTCCCTGACCGAAGAATGGGCATAATTTGGGGATCAGGTCCCAGAAGACGAACCGGTTCCGCTGCTTTGGAAAGGCCAAGGACAATTTTACTCTAGACGGGAGAAGTCACGCGTGAATCGAACATGCTAATTTCAGGCAATTAAGAAAAGCCGCCTTCTACATTGCGTTATTGCTTAAGTAATTCTAACCTCTGGGAGCGACATCATGGCGCATATATTATCTTTCATTACTTATTGTTTATACAATGCGAAAGTTATCAGACTCACGCGCTTCGCTTTGAGAGGAGTTCCACCGGTCTTTAGTATGAAACCAATAAATATATACTCCGGTGAGCCAAAAAAATATGATCGCCTGCTTAACAGTCTTTTCATCCAGCTCTGAACCCAATGCAACAGCGATTGTGCGTAGTATGGACTAGCAGTTTGTTAGAAGATTTCTGTAGGTACGCGGCACCCGATGTCCACGTAAAGAAACTGTCGTAAATTCGAGTCCTCCCTCGGGCATGGGTGTGTGTGTGTTTCTCCTTAGGATAATTTAGATTAAGTAGTGTGTAAGCTTAGGGACTGATGACCTTAGCAGTTAAGTCCCATAAGATTTCACACACATTTGAACTTTTTTTTTTGTCGTAAATTACGCGCCGGGGGTCTGTTGGCGCGGAACTGGCGTCCGACTGCATCCCAGATGCAATGTGTCGGGATCAATTTAGTGGCGAAAACGTCAACGTGAGTTCTTTACAGTACTCCTCAAGCACTATAGTACGATTGTGATCTTGTGGTACTGGCATTCATCCTGCTGGAATATACCTTCACCATCAGAGTCGACATACAGTGAGGTGACGAAAGTCATGGAATACTTCTTCAAAGGTCCTCTTGCCCTGTGTAGTTCAGTAATCGACACAGCTTGGACCCAACAAGCCGTTCGAAGTCAACTGCAGAATTACTTGGCCCTGCTGCCCCTATAGCTGTCTGAGCATGATCTGCCCTTTCGATGATCCGAAAATGTTCGATGTGATCCGTGTTGGGAGACCTGGGTGGCTAAATCATTGTCATTGTCAACACAGTTCTTCGCTGTTCACATCCAGCTGCCGCTGCCCAACACTACAATGGCAGACAACAATGCAAACTAGCCACAGACTGCACACAGCACAGCCAGTGATTTTCATACAGAGCGCTACGTAACGTTGCCAATAAGAAAACATAAACAGCCTACTTACATAGCCCCCATGCTCCCCACAAAAAATTTTACAAATTGTTTTGGGAAGTGGCCAATAATGATTTGATAAAATTTTTCATAATTACAATAACAAAGATATCAAATGCACACACTTATTGATACAATGTTGGTCAACAGCTAAAATTTTCTCACAGTCCAAAAAGACAGTCCTGATCATTTATCACAGTAAAATTGCAGTGTTTTTCTCAAAGGCTGAGCAGTAAAAGAAAATGCACACCAAAGTAGTGGATTTCCATGCAATCTTGAAGAAGTAGTGTTGTCCTTCCAACGGAAAGACAGTGCTGACTCTTGACATGCAGACATGTATTGGTCCACAACAGAACAAACCCACAGCAGAGTCAGTCGAAATTTTGAAGAGTATTGGTAGGTAGGTCATCACAGAGCAGACCCACTGTAGTCCTGGTAGAGATTACAGTACTGGTGGGCCACCAGAGGTGCAGACCCACTGTAGTCCTTGTAGAAATAATGGTATTGGTGAGTCATCAAAGGTGTAGACCCACTGTAGTCCTTGTAGAAATAACGGTATTGGTGGGTCATCAAAGATGCAGACCCACTGTAGTCCTTGTAGAGATGGCCAACAGCCATCTGTTGTGACTGTGCAGGTGCACAATCACCATTGAAGAGTCTTGCAGATAATATAGCAAGTCCATAACCACCACTTGTGCACTCACAAAGTTTTTGGAACTGTCCTTAGAACCAGCAATGCTGTTATCCAGTCCCTTGCTGAATTTTTAACACACGTGCAAACACTAACAGTCCCTACTTCTCACATATTGTCCATATACTATTACCAACAGAAACGTGTGCAGTGAAATGGAACTTACAAGTTACTTAATTTGATGAACTGGTGTCAATTACAATTTTATAACAAGAATACAATAACAAAGGTACAAAATACATCATTAAAGAAAATAACAGTGTAGATAACATTTGTAGTAAAACAGGCTTTACAAAAGAATAGAAATAAACATGCACATCAGTGTTACAAGAATTATGCCATAAGTACACACATGAGCATTAAAACAGAACAGAATTAATAATGTCTAACATCTTTACAAAGTAAATAACATATGAAACTACACAGAGACAGGAAGAAAACAAATACACAAGGGTACACAAACACATAGTGGGATAACACAAAAGGAAAGGACAGGGTTTGTTTTCAGTGTAACATTTGGTGCTGCAGTCCAACCCAAAACTTCATTCCATAGATCTTTCGTCTTATTTCCACATTTGTTTCCACCAAAAAAATCCTAATCAAGCATGCTTTCTGTATATATATGTTCACATATTTCTTACCTCATTATTTATTTTCCATTATCTTACTTCATCATTTATTTCCAAGAAAATCCTACCTAAACCTGTTGTCCCTAAATGCTACTTTTTTGGTTCATATCCTCTTTCAAAATACTGTTTTGGCCAAACCATTTTCTTATAGCTTCTCAATGTATTTCTTCCAATTCATCACAACTTGTTCTCTTATATGGCCTACCCCATCTTAAGCTAACTTAAATCTACTGAGCTCAGATGCTAAACTAAGGGACGAGGCAATGCAGCAGCACAAAACAATTAACACAAACATCAATGACAAAAAATTCAAATTGGCAAAGCAATTGCAATATTACAACTAATATAAGGCACTGTGCAGCAAACAAGAAAAATAAATGCGTAGTAAAACTGGCTTAACAGCGTAATACAAAGTCAAATTCAGTAACATTATGCCTGGCAAACAGCAGCAGCAAATGAAATAACTTATATCTAAACATGACATAGCTCAAGCAGAAAAAATATTACATTAAAGACAACAATGCAGATAAGGGAAATGTCTGTTCACATCTTAATATCTATGTAATTAAAGTGGTGCACCACAACTTATTCTACAAAAGAAATTACCAGGTACTTGGAAAGAAAATTCTGTGTGCAATTCCTATGAAGGGAAATGTTTTTTTTTGTGCTCCTTCGTTTTTTTTTATTCCATCATAAAGTTACTATTTACTGGATCTGTAGGCATAAAATATTTATATTAGTACATCTATTAAATTTTATTTTAGCCAATGCTGCAGTGCAGCTAGAAACTAGATATAAAACAAAATGAGTGAATAAATACATAAAGCAAGCCATATGGCATTTCTGTCAACTAGCAAGACAATAACCGTGAAATGTTTCTCATCATTTCATTAGGCATTTTAGGAAATATCATAAATTAAGAGCTCCACAGTATAATGATATGTTTTCAAGTTTGAAGGTGTCGTATTTACGATGATTTCTACAAAGGAATGTCAATAGCGAGGACAATGGCCTCCCTTTTTTTTTCTACCTGTGCCTCTGAAAAGGCACACACTAATGGCTTTTTCTCCAGGCGTCTGACACAGCTGGGTGCCCACGACGCATTACGTGCAGGTGGTCACTTAACTTTCTTACGGAAATATTTACGACAGCAGTTTCTGCTACAGTGGCAGTCTCATATAAAAATATTTCACACGTCAAGAATTTGCGTTGCAAATGTGTAGAAACAAAATCCTATGAATATAACAGTGTCCAAAGAATTTTCGTCGGCATTGTAATACATTCACGCATTTACATACATTTCATAACTCTTAAAGTACGATTCTTGGTTTCCAACAACCTTTTTCACAAACCAGAGTCCCTAACCACTACTCATTATTCCTTACCTTATTCGTCGACACTTCTTAAATATTTCATAATAACAGATACGTAGCATACTCAAATAACTCATATAGCATCAGCTTATTGATCATAAACATACCGCAACAGCATAATACACATAGTCATCGTAATAATAACATCATAACACCTCAGTCAAATCTCAGAAACGTCGTAGCTTTCTGCAATAATTTCAAAACCTAAAAAAAATTCTCTGCTCATTTCAATAGTGTCATCTACCTCAAACGTACTTTAAAATCATGCTTCCTTACCAAATACATCATTCGAAGCTCTCATAGTATCACAATGGTTCCGAAAAAGTATGAACAGTTCACAAAGTACAGACACAATACAATTTCGTAAGTGTGAAGTTATCCAACGGTGTAATTACGTAAACATCTGTCACCGATTTAGTAAAATAAATATTTGTCACTCTCAGTTAAATGATCAGATAGCTGTGTAATTTGTGTGTTAGAGAAATATGGTACCAATGTGTAAAGTTGTATAAGCAAATACCATATTAGCTAGGGCTCCTTGTGCTTGCCAAACACATGGTACACAAAGTAAGCATGTACCCCCCTGAGGATTAATGTAATTATACCCTCAAGTGTTACAGATTACAGCAATGGAATGAAATGTATCATGGAAAACTTTCTTTGTAATTCTAAAATCTTGAAAAATAAATGGCTTAAGTACAAAATTAATCTCTCAAATGCATCTCCTGTCGCGCTAAATGTACGTCTTGCTGTAAGATAATTCTGTGGAAGTGTCGTAGTTATCGTCCTCTGTAAGCAATGTTCTGCTGAAGTCAATATACTTACCTCATCATAAACGAAAGTGAAATGCTTTGCGTATGGATACTGTAGTTATTACATACCTTACCATGATCAAGAAAGCACTATAATGTAACATATTGTTGTGCTACGAGAAAGGCTGTCTCATTGTAGCTATACCACAAAAGTTACTACTAAAACATGTTTTACTTTCCAGAATAATACAGAAAAACTGTGAAGAAATAAAACAGAAACACTGCAAAAGCAACATTGTATATTGTCACTCATTAGTAGCGTCGTGATAAAATCGTGTAGCTGTCACATAAACTAACCACTGTGTCATCTGGTATCTCACAGAAAGTACTTTAAATCCAGAATGTATTTTCAAGTAAACCAAAATGTTACATTAAAATCTCATTAGCAGTACTGGTAAATGTTCTAAGTATGTAAGCCTTATAGTCGTTACGTAATCGTGCAACTAACACGCAAGAATGTACACACACAATGACACTGTGACGTCTGTTCACTATAACAATGCATTCGTAATTTCTGTTTAAATAAGTTCTCTTGGTTCTTGATTGGATATTTAACACCAAACATTGTTGCATGTTAACAGTTTGTAAGTGTGACAAAGCTTACTAGTAACTTGAAGTGAAAAGTTATATGGCAAAGACAAAGTTAAAAAGCAGATTATCTTTCAATAAACGGTTTTACATGTGAAATGTGGTGCAAGCCTTTGCTCTTCCTAGTACGCAGAGTTTCAACTTTAACGAAATTACCATGTGGTATATGTCGGTAAAGAATACTGGAATTTTTCTCAAGGTTAGCGTATATGTTATTTTTTCCTGAGCCAGCCGGCGCACGGGGCTGCCTGCGGTGAGAGTCATTGTCTGTATCTTTGTTGGCGCGCGCCGTTATCGGGATTAGGAGACCGAACTTCTTCAAATTCACCTTGACGAGAAGGCGCTGCCCTGTTTGAAGCTCGCCAGTTTTGATGTAATTCAGGTCTGTCGTTACGATCATATCGTCTGTCGTCATGTCGGTAGATTCCATAGTTTCTTTCTTGTCGGTCACGTGGTGGAGAACTTCTCCCTGAATCGTAACTGCGCGCTGGTCCGTTGCGTCTAAAGTTATTCTGTCTCCCTTGATAATATTTATTTTGGTTCCCATATTGTCTGTTTCTCTAATTGTCTCTGTGATATAAAACTTCCCGGCAGATTAAAACTGTGTGCCCGACCGAGACTCGAACTCGGGACCTTTGCCTTTCGCGGGCAAGTGCTCTACCAACTGAGCTACCGAAGCACGACTCACGCCCGGTACTCACAGCTTTACTTCTGCCAGTACCTCGTCTCCTACCTTCCAAACTTTACAGAAGCTCGCAGGAGAGCTTCTGTAAAGTTTGGAAGGTAGGAGACGAGGTACTGGCAGAAGTAAAGCTGTGAGTACCGGGCGTGAGTCGTGCTTCGGTAGCTCAGTTGGTAGAGCACTTGCCCGTGAAAGGCAAAGGTACCGAGTTCGAGTCTCGGTCGGGCACACAGTTTTAATCTGCCAGGAAGTTTCATATCAGCGCACACTCCGCTGCAGAGTGAAAATCTCATTCTGGTCTCTGTGATAGTCATTACCGCGGAGAGGTGATCTTTCCCCGTAGTTATTACTACTCTGCCAATGGTTGTCATACGGGTGGTGTCTGTTTTGGTCACGATTTGTGTTGTGAGAATAGCCTTGTCGTGTCCAGTTATTACTTCTTTCATCGCGGAATTGCGACGGATATGACCTGTAATTGTTGTGTTCCTGTTTCCGCGTTCCGCGATTGTCAGTGTCAATTTCTAATTCTTGTAAGAGTCCGTGAAAAGCTTCAATGTCGTCTTTGCAATGTCCTGCCAAAATAATATGTCGTAAATGTTCAGGCAGTTTGATTAAGCAAATGCGGATGGTTTTCTGAGGGGCTGTATGGGTTTGAAAGATACTGATTCTTATGCAACATGTCTTCAAAATATTTCATAAGACTGGAAAATTCAGATTGTTCGAAACCTTTCATCATTATGATGCTATGATTTACTCGGTCGTGTGTGGCTTGAGACCAATATGCTGAGAGGAAGGCATGGTGAAACTCTCCTTCATTGTGGCAATCGTAAATGACCGACCGCATTCTTACAGCTGGTTCATTCTCTAAGTAACCACACATGAATTCTAATCTGTGTTCTAATGACCAGTTGGGAGGAAAAGAATGAGAGAATTGATGAAGCCACGCTTGTGGATGAATGTCGTTGCCAGAATTCTTAAATGTTTTGAATTTACGTGTAGTAGTAAAAAGCTTATAGTCAAAATCATCATGTCGGCGAGTCGCATGTCAGTCATTATTACGTCGTTTCGGTGGTTCCATCTCAAAATTCGGTGTGCCTTGCCAATTTCTTTCATAGCTTCCGAAATGCCCTGTGTTATTATTTTGTGGCTGTTCCGTATTTCTATGTCCCTCTTCCCGTATTGGGGCGCGAGTGTCCCCTGAAATACGTAATTCTTGTATTACCTGTGTCAGCTGATCTTGTATTTCCCGGATTTCTCTTTTGTACTGTGTATTGATTTGATTTTCATTTTGTTTGAATTTTCTAATTTGTTCGCTCTCTTCTGTGTCATTAAAGACTACCGGTTTTGTGTCATTCAGATTATCATCTACCTTCCTAGATAAATTATTTAGCTGATCCGAAAGTTCAACTACTTTCTCTGATAATGAACTAATTTCCTCCATGTGTCTTTCTGAACCAATTTTCAGAGTATCTACTGTGTCCTTTAAGTTTTCCTGTGTTGTTGCAAGTTGTGTAACCAAATCGGTAGATGCAACTGAGTCAATTTTAGCTTGCAAGGTCTCATGATTTTCATGAACAATGGTTTGCGGTTCTTTTATGGCTGCTTCGTGATTCTGTAATGCATTTTCATGCCGCGAAAAAATAGGTTGAAAATGCTCACAAATTTGTGTTTTTACGTCATTACAGACTTTTTGACATTTCGATTCAATGTTATGTAACTCAGTAGATAAATCTTCACGTGTTTGTTCAAGCGTGGTGTCTAACTTTTTAAGATTTTGTTCCACTGTGTCTAACTGTTGCTGTGTTTGTCTCTGGTGTTGTTCCATTGTGTCTAACTTTTGAAGCTTTTGTCCCATTTGTTGCATTAATTGTAATAACAATGCACTGGTGTCTGAAACATGTTCCTCAGTGCTTTTCGGCAGTGAATTTGCACCGGCAACATTCACATTTTGACAAGCAGAAAATGTGTCTTGACTTATTTGAGAAAACGGTGAGGACCCAAAACCTGAATCTACAGTATTTGTGAGATTGTGTCCTGTCATTTCGGATTCCTGAGGCGAGCTGTTGCCGACCGATCGATCGATAATGCTTCCCTGTTCACTAATTGTTTCACTGTCTACGCCATTATTTGCCGCCCGCTCCATTTCCCTATGCACAGTTACCAAATTACTACTTTGAACATTAGTTAATTCATTACATGGTGGCGCTAACACACTGCTTTCGTCTTCACTGTAATTTCGCAGTTTACTTTGGAGCCTACTATTACGTTTTTCACACGCCATTATTGTCACAGTATTTCACACGACAACACAGAAAAGCACAATTTGAAGAGCAAAAATGAGAGAACACATTAACATAGTACTTAAAATAATATCTAGTTAATTGCAAGCGCAGCTGCGAAATACTAGGTGCAAATCTACATGCATGGCACAACTGTGTACAACAATGAAAAACTACAACTACAAAGGAAATTCTCTCTATAATTACGCGCTAGCAATAAACAAAATCTACATTAATTACACAAACTACAAGAAAAAATCAGAAGATTCCAGTGAGGTATCCTCGGCTAAGGGTCGACATATGAAACGTCCCCTTTTGAACAATTATACATGACTGTGCTTAAACTGACACACAATATTTTTTAGCGCAACTCAGTCTGACTTTCAAAAATCCCTACAAAAGAATAGCCCTGACTAACATTAACCTATACCTTTCACAAATCACTTACCTCACAAAAATCTTCGTTACTCGAACTACTGCAATACAGCGAGCGCCACTACTGCCAGCTACATAAAAGATTCAAACTACGGAAGGCACTAACTACTGATAGGTATAGTTAGCAAATGAAAGATTTTGATAGAGAACAAACAATGTATTTACCTTAATAGTCATCAAAAGTCATAATATATATAGGAGTTCATAACATCCATTCTTACAAATATCAAAACTCCGCCATTTCTCTCCCCACATCCACCACTGCTGGCGGCTCACCTCCAACTGCGCAACGCTACGCGCTGTTCACATCCAGCTGCCCAACACTACAATGGCAGACAACAATGCAAACTAGCCACAGACTGCACACCGCACAGCCAGTGATTTTCAAACAGAGCGCTACGTAACGTTGCCAATAAGAAAACATAAACAGCCTACTTACAGAACAGCCCACAGCGTGATTTAGCCACCACCAGCTTGCACAGTGCCTTATTGACAACTTGGGCTCATGGCTTCGTGGGGTCTGCCCCCCACTCGAACCCTACCACCAGCTCTTACCAACTGAAATCGGGACTTATCTGACCAGGCCATAGTTTTCCAGTTGCCAAAGGTCAAAGACATATGATCACGAGCCCAGGAGGAACCCTGCAGCCACTGTCGTGCTATTAGCAAAGGTACTCGCATCTGCTACCATACACCATTAACGCTAAATTTCGCCACACTGTCCTGACGTATACGATCGTCATACGTCCCACGTTGATTTCTGCGGTTACTTCACACAGTGTTGCTTGTCTGTTAGCACCGACAACTCTACGCCAACGCCACTGCTCTAAGTAGTTAGGTGAAGGCTGTTGACCACTGCATTGTCCGTGGTGAGAGGTAATGTGTGAAATTTGGTATTCTCGGCACACTCTTGAGGCTGTGGTTCTCGGAATATTGAATCCCCGAACAACTTCCGAAACAGAATGTGCCATGCTTCTAGCTTGCAACTGCCGTTCCCCGATCAGAATCTGTTAATTCCCGTTGCGCGGCCATAATCACGTCGGAAACCTTTCCACATCAATCACCTGAGCACAAACGACAGCTCCGCCAATGCACTGCCCTTCTGTAACTTGTGTACGCAATTCTACCGCCATCTGTATATATGATATCGGTATCTCATGGCTTTCGTCACCTCAATGTACATGTGTTTGGTTCCAAATGTTTTTTAAAGTGTTGTGATCAGAAGATTTGATTTAGAATTTGGTAGATTAGAAGATGTTTTTGAATTCAGAGCATTACAATGGGAGAAAGAACATATTAAGAAGAATGGAGCTAATGAACAGACAGGCAATGAAAACGCTTATAGTGATGGTTTGCTGAAGTACATACAAGAACCTCCTCGGTCTCTAGTAACCCTCATTTCCTTTAGTTACTATGCGAGGGTCAGAACAAGAAGAAAAACATTAAGTTCTGGATGTTTATTATTAAGTACACTTCACTGAACCCGGCGGAGGTTCGAGTCCTCCCTCAGGCATGGGTGTGTGTGTTTGTCATTAGGATAATTTAGGTTAAATAGTGTGTAAGCTTAGGGACTGATGACCTTAGCAGTTAATTCCTATAAGATTTCACAACCACTTCACTGAAGACCACAAGCTCCTGATTTTGGGCTAGCCTCAACAATGACATTAATTCTAATTCGATTGATGCTAGTCGGTGAGACATGGGACTCCGTAGTTTAGCGACAATACAGTTGAGCGTAGTGTCACCGCCTGCCGTAACATAGCACTATCAGAATCTGCAGCAGTTACTTCCATTTGTGTCTCTAATTTTTCATCCTTTCTAAGCAAATCTTAAGAAAAAAACAAAAAGTCTGTTAGCAAGCCATGTAGGAGATCACCAGCTAGTAGAGGGCCAAGTACACAACCTGCCAACGATGAGGCGGCTTCTGATGGCGCTATGTGGGACTCGAAATCGACATTCCCATTAATAAAATCAAATGAGAAATGTTTTTGTACGTGTGCGTGCTAAGAGCTTTCTCGGAAATTTGTGTTTCTGTATGTAACGTTGGTTAGTAATTTGCCTTATCCTCTCGATTGTAGGTACAGTAATTAAATGTTGTGTGTATAGAGTAATATAATACGAGAATATGGGACAAAATACTGTATTACATAGGCAGTTGTAAGTACTAACTAGATTATTGCTAAAAGCGTTGCTGACCACAACATTCTGAAAGTGATTCACTGATATTGCATTAATAACGACTGCATAATATGATGGTTGCTGTAGACAATATAACAAATGAACACAGAGTTTTGAATTTGATACAAACTTTGCTCATTTTCACAGAATTGCGATTTTGTCACTTGCACCCCTTTCCTTTTAACCGCCTCAATTGATAGTTTCCTTTAATTTACGTCTATGGTCACATACTTTTTGTTAACAGATTACCCATTTCGATTTATAATGACCATCATCACAACTGTTTCAGAAAAACAAAGTCCTGTGGCTGCAGTACATTAGGACTTTGGTTTTATAAAACAGATCTGATTATGGTCATTATAGCCCGAAACAGGTAATCTGTTAACAAAAAGTTTGTGACTATAGACGTAAATTAAAGGAAACTTATTGGAACAAAGTCCTGTGGCTTCAGTACATTAGGACTTTGTTTTTATAAAACAGATCTGATGATGGTCATTATAGACCGAAACCGGTGCTCTGTTAACAAAACGTTTGTGACTATAGACGTAAATTAAAGGAAACTTATTGTATATACGGGTCACTGTTATATTCGCGACAATGTCGCAGCTTGTCAATTGATAGTGTCGTTGGGTCAACACAGGAAAACATTCGAGTTCACTGCTGCAGAGACCCCTGTTCAGAAACGTGTCCCCCTAAAAATTTATTTTCACATCAGCATTAGGCCTATACTCCATCTTCACGTCTGGCACAGATCGTCGCCTGTCCTGTTCTAGAAAGCGGACGATACATCGACCTCCGCGTTATGTGATGAGGTGTTGTCGTCCAATACCTTGTCGCCCAATCGTGATTTCATCGTTCTTCGACCATTTTCACCGAGCAACTGGCTCAAACCCGCGTACGGCCATCCAGATTTAGATTTCCCATGTTTTCCCTATCACTCCACGCTAAAGCCGGGACGGTGCCTTTGAAATGGCACGGCTGCGATCCATCCCCTTCCTTGCCACAATCCGAGCTTGAGCTCCGTCTCTAATGACCTCAAAGTCGAAGGGACGTTAAAACCTATCTTCTTTCGTTCATTCGACCGTCTCCCTTAAGGCGTGGACACACCAGGGCAACGGACGGCAGAGACTTGATTCGGCTTAGCAATGGTCGCCAACGCATGTTCAGCTTATCATCCACACCAAACGAATGGCTTGGGGTCAAGGGATTCGGCCATGTGGAATCGCAGTTGGCTCTGATAACACGCCGAAGTTGCTCCCAATTTGTTATTATATAAAGCAGCATTTTAATTACAATTTCACCTGCCGATATTACGAGGGAGAAGAGGATTTAGCGGTCCTCGCACATGCAGGATTTATTTTACTGCAAGAATCTGATCATCAGAAAAAAAGAAGAAGAAGAAACAAGGCCGGTGGACAGCCTCACTTTTAAAAAGTAGCGAGCAGAGTGGTGGGACGAATTAACGTCTGTTCTTAAGGCTGAATTGCAGTATAGGCTTTCTTTCTTTCTTTCTTTCTTTTGCTTGTGCCTCTTCCCCGCAATGACGCAGGGTCGGCATGGTTAATCGCATTTGGCGAGGTGAATTTTAATCGGTGGCCGGATGACCTTCCTGCCGCCACCCCGAACCCCCCGGGACGGAATTAGTGTACCCCAACTGTCTGTGTCTAGTGTAATCCATGGAAGAGTGTGAATGTGTTCAGATGTCTGCGAGCCGTGTAACTGAGGCGAGACGTGGGGACCAGCCCCGTATTCACCTAGTGGGATGTGGAAAACCGCCTAAAAACCACATCCAGGCTGGCTGGCACACCAGCACACCGGCCGGCACACCGGCTTTCCATCGTTAAGCCGCCTGGCGGATTCGAACCGGGGCCAGTGCGCCTACCCGAGTCCAGGAAGCAGCGCATTAGTGCTCTCGGCTAACCTGGCGGGTAATTACAGTATAGGCTATTTCAACAATTTTCGAATTGTTATTATATTGTGAGGAGAGCTGTGCTGCAGAAGAGAATAGTCACTCCCAATTTTGTTTGTTTCTCATTGTCATTAAGAGCCAAAAGATGTCAATAAAGACACCCTTTTGTTTTTAACATCGTGCATATCACTTTCTATGTCAGCTCTAATGCCCTCTCCATTTCCAATTTATACGCCACTGTTGTTAAACACAATAAATGCACACCTTTAGCGACAGCAGGAATTGCCTGCAGGGAAAACAGCGACTCTTGAAAATAAATATTTAGGATAGTCACAAGTCGTACTCAGTATGTTTTATTGACTGGTTCCACTCTTTAATTTAATAGCCAACTACTTTATTTTAAAGGGGGAGGCTGATAAAAACATACTCTATTTCAAAAATGCACCAAATCCACAGTTTTGGAGATATGGCAATGAAATTTTGTACTGTGTTGTACATGAAAGTAACAAATTTACATATAAAATCCTTTGATTATATATACTCAACTTTTTTTGAATGAAACTTGAAGTTTTATTTTAAAAAAATAATGTATGTTCCTTTTTCTTAGAAAGTATTCAAGAGATTCCTACAAAAATTTCTCTCTTTCGTCTCTTTATGTGTTGTAAGCTTCTCTCATGAGGTTTATCGAATAGGTCAAATAGGAGAATTTTGATAATTTTTAATTGTAATTCCACAAGTACAATTTCAAATTAATGCAAAATTCGAAGCACTTTGCCCCATATCTCAGCTTGCAATCAGAATTTCAAAATTTGCACTTGAGTTAACGTTTATTAGGTTTACCGAAATATGTGTACAAAATTACTAGCATTCATAGAATCTGAGGAAAAGGTATATAAACTTTTCAGGAAACGCAGTTTAAAGTTCAACCTCACTTTTTTCCTTATGTCACTTCTTCAGAAAGCACCACCCTTGTGGTCTGGGTCGTCTTTCCCTTCGAGGCTTCTCTTCTGGTTTCTTGTTGTCTGTCTTCTTTTCTTTACCAGGTCTTCAACTGACTTTTCAGCTGCAGAGACGCGCTGTAAATCTATTTTTCTGAGGATGTCTTGACTGAAATTTCCTACCTTGAAGCCCATTCTTTCTAATACCTTCATCCTCCCGACGTTCCCACCATTAAATACAATAACTGCACCATAAGTTGCAGTTCTGACAACTGTTGCAGATGGAAAAGTGTTTTTAGAGCATCGTTCCCATATGAGTGAATTTAGGGACTCATTTGGATTTTGGGTTTTGACAAGAACACACTTTTTGATAAGTTCAGGATCGGTCAAAGATGATCTATAAAACCAAAGAGTACGTATCACGGCCTTCTAGATGTATCCCGCACATGTCTGGTTGAAAGTAATACATAGAATCGTTGTTCACTGAGCTGATGTGCTGCTTCAAAACGTGGGCGTGGCAGGGAGGCCGCGTCAGGCTTTTAATTAATTTTCAGGCACTTCGGATGCTATTTCAACATTGAAACTTTGGGAACTTATTGTCCGTGAGTTGTCCTAACAAATAAAAAATAAATCTAAAATTGACAATTTTGATCAATTTCATGAACGTCCCCTCTTAAACACTAATTGCAGTATTTCTGATACGCTCTTATTAAATCAAAAATGATAACTGGTCAATAAACGCTGCTAACACAAGGAGAGGGGTCCCAATGCCAGCCACCCGCTAGAAGATCGAACCGCAAGCAGGGCCAATCACTTTGTTGGCTCCGATTTGGCGCCTGTGCATACTAAGCAAATCTCGGCCGACGAAACGGTTGTCTGTCGTCCGTTGGCCTTCTTTGGCCCAATGTGTACTCGCCTATAGATGCACAGGAAGGCTGCACGTGATGAGGCGAACAGCTTTAGAGTGGGGGAGGTGCTCATGGCAGCGGACGCTAACAGGCGAT
This sequence comes from Schistocerca nitens, assembly GCF_023898315.1. Taxonomy (NCBI): domain Eukaryota; kingdom Metazoa; phylum Arthropoda; class Insecta; order Orthoptera; family Acrididae; genus Schistocerca; species Schistocerca nitens. Next base: position 132,061,647 of record NC_064617.1, on the reverse strand, counting down.
CATCATCACTGTTTCCGAGACGCTCGTTCCCAGGCGCTGGGCCACATTATCAGAGCACTTTTATTATTTATTATTATCTTGTTTCCAGTCATTAGTCTTCTGACTGGTTTGATGCGGCCCGCCACGAAAACCTCTTCTGTACTAACCTCTTCATCTCAGAGTAGCACTTGCAAACTACGCCTCAATTATTTGCTAGATGTATTCCACATTCTGTTTACTTCTACAGTTTTTACCCTCTACTACCCTGGAAGTTATTCACTATTGTTTTAAGTAGTGTCCTGTCGTCCTGCCCCTTCTTTTTGTCTGTTTTCCACATATTCCTTTCCTCTCTGATTCTGCGTAAAGCCTCCTCATTCCACCTAATTTTCAACATTCGTCTGTAGCACCACATCTCAAATGCTTCGATTCTCTTCTGTTCCGGTTTTACCACAGTCCATGTTTCACTACCATGCAATGATGTTCTCCAAACGTACATTTTCAGAAATTTCTTCCTCGAATTAAGTTTGACACTAGAAGACTTCTCTTCGTCACGAATGCCCTTTTTACTAGTGCTAGTCTGCTTTTTATGTCCTCCTCGGTCCGTCCATCATACGTTATTTTGCTGTCTACGCAACAGAACTGTTTAACTTCATCTACTTCATGAACATCAATCTTTATGTTAAATTTCTCACTGTGTTCATTTCTGCTTCTTTGATTTACTCTCAAATCATATTCTGTACTCAGTAGATTGTTCATTCCAGTCAGCACATCCTGTAATTCTTCTTCACTTTTGCTGAGGATAGCAATGTCATCCGTGAATCGTAACACCTTCAATTTTAATTCCAGTCTTTAACATTTCTCTTATTTCCTTCATTGTATCTTCGATGTATATACTACATCCCTGCCCTGAGCACTTAGTTCTTGGCCTTCCACTCTCATGATTCCCTCTTAGCTCTAGTACATGCTGAATATTACCCATCCCTTCCTGTATCTTACCCCTATTTTCCTCATAAGTTCCAACATTTTGCACCGTTTGTCATTGTCAAAAGCCTTTTGCAGGTAGTCAAATCCTATGAAAGTTCATTTTCTTTAGTCTTGCTTCCATTATCAACTGCCTCTCTGGTACCTTCACCTTTCCTAAAGCCAAGCTGACCGCCATCTAACACATCTTCAATTTCATTTTCCATTCTTCAGTATATTATTCTTGTCTGTAACTTGGATGCAAGAGCTGTTAAGCACATTGTACGATAATTCTCGCTCTTGTCAGCAATCGAAGTCTTCGGAATTATGTGGATGACGTTTTTCTGAATGTGCGATAGTATATCGTCAAGCTCATACATTCTACACACCAGCGTGAATAGTCCTTTTTTACCACTTCCCCCAATGGCTTTAGAAATGCTGATGGAATGTTATCTATTCTTTCAGCCTTATTTGATCTGAAATCTTCCAAAGCTCCTTTAAATTTTGATTCCAATACTGTCCTCACGATCTCTGATACATTGTTCCTGTTTCCTCTTCTATCATTTCATGAGACAAATCTACCCTCTCCTAGAGGCCTTCAATGTATTTCCACCTATCCGCTCTCTCCTCTGCAGTTAACAGTGCAATTCCCAGTGCACTCTTTATGTCACCACCCTTGCTTTTAATTACACCGAAGGTTGTTTTGACTTTTCTACATGCTGAATTAGTATTTCCGCCAAGTCACTTACGTCAGAGGATTTCCCTTGTTAATCGCTAGAATGATTTCCTATTCATTTCTGCTCCTCTTTTATACTTTGCTTTCCGCGTCTCGTGCCTGCAGAGGTACCACGAGGCGTGCAGTATCGCGGTTATCAGTGGTCACTACCCCAACGGCCTTGCCACAGGGGTAGCACAGGTTCTCGTCGGGTCAACGGTCCTATCCGGCTCGGCTAGTAGCAATTGGATGGGTGACCGTCCGAGTCTGCGGAGCGTTGTTTTCAAGCGGTATGCACTCGCCCTTGTGAGCCCAATTGAGGAGCTACTTGGTTGAGAAATAGCAGTTTCTGTCACGAGAGCTGACAACGGCCGGAAGAGCCACCATATGCCCCTGCATATCCGCTTATAGTACCGCCTAAAGGCTGAGGATGATACTGCGGTCGCTCGGTACCTCTCGGCTTTCCGAGGTCTGTTCGGGCGGAGTTCAGTTTTTAGTGCGGTCGTAATGTTTTGGTTCATCATTGTGTAGATAAAAGTTAGTGTTTGTGGGTGAAGAAGATACTTCCAGAACCACTATCCACCAGTCACTGGCTCGTATGTCTGGGGCTGTCCTTCTTTCGACTGTTGTGCACTGAGAGGTTGTGGGTCATAACCGTTGTGCTTGTGGAGATACGTTTTAAATGGCCGCCATCACATCGTTGTGGTCTTCTGTCCCCTTTGCACCGATGTATTTTTCAACAGAAAAAAACAGAGAAACATTATCGAGCTTTTACTAATGTTCTAGAATGTTAACGAATGTTTTTGAATCCTCTACAATACATCTTAGAAACGGCACATGTCGCAATGAAACGCACTGCGGCAAAATCGTCTTAACCGATGACTTGTACAGCGTAGTAAACAGACAGGAACAGCTCTTCGTAAACTTACGTGAACAAAGAACTGTTGCATGAGTGAACATAGAATATAGAGCAAGATAAAGGAACATTTAAATGTACTGATACTACGACAAACCAAGTCGAAAGCATCAGCTACGTGCCATGTGACACTACAGAAGAATGCTGATGATTTGATGGATTGATGGATAGATTGGATAACTAATGAGAGGGTACTGCATTGAGTTGGCATTGAGTCGGGGAGAAAACAGTTTGGTTCAAATGGCTCTGAGCACTATGAGACTTAACATCTTAGGTCATCAGACCCCTAGAACTTAGAAGTACTTAAACCTAACTAACCTAAGGACATCACACACATCCATGCCTGAGGCAGGATTCGAACCTGCAACCGTAGCAGTCACGCGGTTCCGGACTGAAGCGCCTAGAACCGCACGGTCACCAAGGCCGGCCAGAAAACAGTTTGATACCACAAGTTGTCTAAAAAAAAAAAGAAAAGAAAAGGAAAAGGGACAAACTAGCTGGATAATTGTTGCATCAAACTCAAACCAGTCTTCCGTTGAAGACAACAAAAACAACTTGTCTTTCATTAATTCGTCCCCTCAGTCTATCCCTGAGTCTTGAAATCCAACGAACAACTTTTTTGGTTTATCTATTTGCCAGACTACATTCACACTCATCTGCATTTCTTTTTGCATTAAAGTCATAGTCTCGCCTACCTCGCAACTCTGTACCCTGACCTGTTTCTTCGTTTTCCTGTCTCCCCTTGTAATATACAATCTGTATTTTCCATAACTCGCTGAGAAGCCATCAGGTTTTCAGTGGTTCCCGATTTTAAAGCCTCTATGTCAGGACAAGAGCGAAACTCGTAAGTTTCATAAGCGCCAACTGTTCGCACACTTCGCAAAATTAGTTTAGCAAAAACACTGCAATCCAGTTTTATTCATTTCTTTATTTCTTTCCAGTCATATCAGTCTTTATCTTCAAAGGACATAAACACAAAAACTCACCTCGTTCTCTGAGTTAATTGCTAATTTAACTATCGTCTTTTGCACATATCAATTATATCTTATGTTATTCTTATTGTAACTGACTTTAAAGTCCACTTTCTAACTTGCTTTATTAAGTTCCCCCTATCCTTTTTTAAGTGTATCTACGCTAAAGCCAAACGATTCAGTGTTAGCATCGAAACGACGGTGATTCTGAAATTTCCATTAACACCTACTGCTACTTCTTTTACGCAGTTGAAGGATCTGAAAAGCTCCTCAAGGGATGCTGACAACAGTTTTGCTTATACTGAGTTCGCTGCACTATAGACTACCGTAATGAAGTCTAGAAGAACTGACGAATACAACTTTCATCTATTGGGTATGTAGCATTTATTGTAAACTTCCTCACGAAAATGCTCCTAAGCAGTATTTCAAACTACGTTTGCAGAAATAATTTCACCTGTCTGAGAGAAAATTCAGGTGTAGGCACATTTATTCACGCGCAAAGTATAATTTCGGTACTAGATAAAATAGATTCCCAAATTAACTGCTCACTGGAAAGTATATACAGTATGAGAAGCCTGTTCCATGTGTCCCTTGAAACAGAGGTTTAATTGTATCTTCTGTGAATGTGACGTGTAAAGATTTGATGCAGATCCGTAAATTTCTCTTCGCCGAGTTAGAAAACATAGGTCATTTGTCATAATGTCTCACTTTTTTCTAAATCACACGATTTTCAGAATTTTTGGGACATGTCAGGTCCATAAAAACATGTTAGTCTGTTCACTAATTCATGCCGAACGTGATAGCTCTTGGACAACACGCTGAATTTCAAAAATGAGATCTAGGTCCCAAGCTCCTATATCTGCCTAAGAAATGTGTGTGTTATCTTTTAGCCACAGTGTTAAAAACAATACTTTTAAATGCCAGCGGATGAGAGATATACTGTTTGGACTTCGTGTAGCACATGCTCTGAAGGGACGTGAGAAGTAACTAATATAATAAGATTTTTTTTGTTTTGTTTTTTTCCTTTCTTCGCCTTTTCGTTGTGCTTAGGAGGAGCGTTACAGTAGTGAAGGTTTTCGATTTCTTCTGTACACATTTCTTAATAGACGGTTTGAGAAACTGCTGTTTGTTGTTTTCTCCTGTTATATATTAAAAGGTTTCTACGTAAATAAAAATGCATATAAATATACGAAGGCGTGACGAATGGTATTGCCCAAAAGTTTTAATGTTAAAACTCTTGAAATGTTTAAAATGAATCAAACGTTTTTTATATTCTACATCTTTATTCTTCAAATCTACAAACTTATTCCCCGACGCAGTCATCCTGGCACGAACACATATCTCGCGACATAACAGCAGTTTGTTGATACCGTCACTGTAGAATGTTTGATCTTGTTGACGGAGCTACAGACTCACCACTGTTTGCACCGCTCTATCACTATCAAGGTGTCGGATTGTGGCAGATAAGTTGTTCTGAAGGTGACAGGGGTAATATACAGGGAGCTAAAGGCTATTTACAATTTGTACAGAAAGCAGATGACAGTTATAAGAGTCGAGGGACATGAAAGGGAAGCAGTGGTTGGGAAGGGAGTGAGACGGGGTTGTAGCCTCTCCCCGATGCTATTCAATCTGTATGTTGAGCAAGCAGGAAAGGTAACAAAAGAAAAGTTCGGAGCAGGTATTAAAATCCATGGAGAAGAAATAAAAACTTTGAGGTTCGCCGATGACATTGTAATTCTGTCAGAGACAGCAAAGGACTTGGAAGAGCAGTTGAAGGGAATGGACAGTGTTTTGAAAGGAGGATATAAGATGAACACCAACAAAAGCAAAACGAGGATAATGGAATGTAGTCGAATTAAGTCGGGTGATGCTAAGGGAATTAGATTAGGAAATGAGACACTTAAAGTAGTAAAGGAGTTTTGCTATTTGGGGAGAAAAATAACTGATGATGGTCGAAGTAGAGAGGATATAAAATGTAGACTGGCAATGGCAAGGAAAGCGTTTCTGAAGAAGAGAAATTTGTTAACATCGAGTATAGATTTAAGTGTCAGGAAGTCGTTTTTAAAAGTATTTGCATGGAGTGTAGCCATGTATGGAAGTGAAACATGGACGATAAATAGTTTAGACAAGAAGAGAATAGAAGCTTTCAAAACTTGGTGCTCCAGAAGAATGCTGAAGATTAGATGGGTAGATCACGTAACTAATGAGGAGGTATTGAATAGAATTGGGGAGAAGAGGAGTTTGTGGTAGGACATGTTCTGAGGCATCAAGGGATCACCAATTTAGTACTGGAGGGCACGGTGGAGGGTAAAAATCGTAGAGGGAGACCAAGAGATAAATACACTAAGCAGATTCAGAAGGATGTAGGCTGCAGTAGGTACTGGCAGATGAAGAAGCTTGCACAGGATAGAGTAGCATGGAGAGCTGCATCAAACCAGTCTCAGGACTGAAGACCACAACAACAAACGACAACATGACGGTGTATAGCGGAACTATGTCGATGCGTGACAAACAGCGTGCTGTAATCGAGTTTCGAATTCGAAGGGTACCTCTCCTTCAGCATGACAACGCCAGACCACACGCTCCGTCGTCTCCCATAGCATCGATAGCATAATACTGCTCCCATCAGCCTGTGTCCAGGGCGCGCTTCAGGCCTCCGTTACATCGATGGCGGCGCTTGTAGAGACGACCATCGACCTAGTGTAGCAAAAATGTGATTCTCCTGAAGAGCCAACATGTTTCCATTGATGGACGGTCGAATCCCGATGGTCCCGTGCTCACTGCAATCGTAATTGACGATGGCGTTGAGTCAACATGTGAACACGTAGTGGTGGTCTGCTGCGGAACTGCATGTTCAACAATGTACAATGAACGGTGTGCTCCAAAACACTTGTACGTGCACCAGCATTGGTTCTTTCGGCAGAGATTCCACAGATCACCACCTATTCTACTTCACAGGGCAGGTATGCCTCTGAACCCTACGTTCTGTGAAGAGTCGTAGGCGTCCAATCATTTAGCGCCTAGTGGTAATTCCAGTATTCTTAAATGCGCGTGAATATTTGAATTACGCCGAGCGAGGTGGCGCAGTGGTTAGCACACTGGACTCGCATTCGGGAGGACGACGGTTCAATCCCGTCTCCAGCCATCCTGATTTAGGTTTTCCGTGATTTCCCTAAATCGTTTCAGGCAAATGCCGGGATGGTTCCTTTGAAAGGGCACGGCCGATTTCCTTCCCCATCCTTCCCTAACCCGAGCATGCGCTCCGTCTCTAATGACCTCGATGTCGACGGGACGTTAAACAACACTAACCTAACCCCTATTCGAATTACATAAGAACTTGCGTTCGTTTTATTAGAGACGTACTTTTATTCTCTGAACATGGTCATTTCTGGAAGGAGACCATTTGTGCTGCCCTTCTTTGGATCCGTTCAATATGGCCTGTTACTCTACATACTTGAGAAATACTCTAGAATCCACTGATGGCATTTCCCTAATATTATACCAATGAACCGCAATCTGCCACCTGCTTTACTGGCTCTATGTTATTGGTTCAGTTTATACCCTTGCAAACTGTTCGACGGAGGTATTTGTGCCGGCCGAGGTGGCCGAGCGGTTCTAGGCGCTTCAGTCTGGAACCGCGAGACCGCTACAGTCGCAGGTTCGAATTCAGCCTCGGGCATGAATGTGTATGATGTCCTTAGGTTAGTTTTTAATTAGTTCTAAGTTCTAGGCGACTGATGACCTCAGAAGTCGAGTCGCATAGTGCTCAGAGCCATTTGAACCATTTTGGAGGTATTTGTATGTGTTGTCAGATTCCAAATGCGACTCACTGATATTGTAATCATAGGATACTACGTTTTTCAGTTTTGTGAAATGCACAGTTTTACATTTAAAGTAAGTTTGTCAGTCCCTACGACGCTTAGAAATCACATCAAGATGTGACTGACGATGAGAGCGCTAGTACTGATTCTGCAAAAACTTATCTCAGTGGAAAAGGAGTCAAAGTAAGCGAACATACGTCTCGGCTTATCCGTTGATACCAGACCGTTTCTGAAAAAACGGAGGTCAAAGTATTCGAGGTATTTATGTTCCTCTTAGCGGTAAGTAGTGGCGCAGTAGCCAGCGTTGCAGCTTCGCACTTTTGCCCCCGTATTCGAAACCCGATTATTTGTTTTATTCTTGTTTTTCATTTATCTGCACATGTCCATAGAAGATTACTGCATGCATGGTTTCCAATGTATACTGAAATAACATTGTCCTTATTCGTCTACTAACTACACTCCTGGAAATTGAAATAAGAACACCGTGAATTCATTGTACCAGGAAGGGGAAACTTTATTGACACATTCCTGGGGTCAGATACATCACATGATCACACTGACAGAACCACAGGCACATAGACACAGGCAACAGAGCATGCACAATGTCGGCACTAGTACAGTGTATATCCACCTTTCGCAGCAATGCAGGCTGCTATTCTCCCATGGAGACGATCGTAGAGATGCTGGATGTAGTCCTGTGGAACGGCTTGCCATGCCATTTCCACCTGGCGCCTCAGTTGGACCAGCGTTCGTGCTGGACGTGCAGACCGCGTGAGACGACGCTTCATCCGGTCCCAAACATGCTCAATGGGGGACAGATCCGGAGATCTTGCTGGCCAGGGTAGTTGACTTACACCTTGTAGAGCACGTTGGGTGGCACGGGATACATGCGGACGTGCATTGTCCTGTTGGAACAGCAAGTTCCCTTGCCGGTCTAGGAATGGTAGAACGATGGGTTCGATGAGGGTTTGGATGTACCGTGCACTATTCAGTGTCCCCTCGACGATCACCAGTGGTGTACGGCCTGTGTAGGAGATCGCTCCCCACACCATGATGGCGGGTGTTGGCCCTGTGTGCTTCGGTCGTATGCAGTCCTGATTGTGGCGCTCACCTGCACGGCGCCAAACACGCATACGACCATCATTGGCACCAAGGCAGAAGCGACTCTCATCGCTGAAGACGACACGTCTCCATTCGTCCCTCCATTCACGCCTGTCGCGACACCACTGGAGGCGGGCTGCACGATGTTGGGGCGTGAGCGGAAGACGGCCTAACGGTGTGCGGGACCGTAGCCCAGCTTCATGGAGACGGTTGCGAATGGTCCTCGCCGATACCCCAGGAGCAACAGTGTCCCTAATTTGCTGGGAAGTGGCGGTGTGGTCCCCTACGGCACTGCGTAGGATCCTACGGTCTTGGCGTGCATCCGTGCGTCGCTGCGGTCCGGTCCCAGGTCGACGGGCACGTGCACCTTCCGCCGACCACTGGCGACAACATCGATGTACTGTGGAGACCTCACGCCCCACGTGTTGAGCAATTCGGCGGTACGTCCACCCGGCCTCCCGCATGCCCACTATACGCCCTCGCTCAAAGTCCGTCAACTGCACATACGGTTCACGTGCACGCTGTCGCGGCATGCTACCAGTGGTAAAGACCGCGATGGAGCTCCGTATGCCACGGCAAACTGGCTGACACTGACGGCGGCGGTGCCCAAATGCTGCGCAGCTAGCGCCATTCGACGGCCAACACCGCGGGTCCTGGTGTGTCCGCTGTGTCGTGCGTGTGATCATTGCTTGTACAGCCCTCTCGCAGTGTCCGGAGCAAGTATGGTGGGTCTGACACACCGGTGTCAATGTGTTCTTTTTTCCATTTCCAGGAGTGTATATACCGGGTGATCAAAAAGTCAGTATAAATTTGAAAACTGAATAAATCACGGAATAATGTAGATAGAGAGGTAAAAATTGACACACATGCTTGGAATGACGTGGGGTTTTATTAGAACCGAAAAATAGTTCACAAAATGTCCGACAGATGGCGCTGGACAGCAAAACGTCAGTGACTGCGCATGACAATCGTCATGCTTAGCCTCCCAGGTTCCCAGACCTCAATCTGTGCGATTATTGGCTTTGGGGTTACCTGAAGTTGCAAGTGTATCGCGATCGACCGACATCTCTAGGGATGCTGAAAGACAACATCCGACGCCAATGCCACACCAAAACTCCGGACATGCTTTACAGTGCTGTTCACAACATTATTCCTCGACTATAGCTATTCTTGACGAATGAAGGTGGACATATTGAGCATTTCCTGTAAAGAACATCATCTTTGTTTTGTCTTACTTTGTTATGCCAATAATTGCTATTCTGATCACATGAAGCGCCATCTGTCGGACATTTTTTCTGTTATATTTTTTTGGTTCTAATAAAACCCCATTGCATTCCAAGCAAGTGTGTCAATTGGTACCTCTCTATCTACATTATTCCGTGATTTATTCAGTTTTCAAATTTATAGTGACTTTTTGACCACCTGGTACGGTGAATGAAAAAAAAGAGAAAAAGAGAAAATTATTTGAAACTGTTTTCGGTGAAATTCCTGTAGTACATCTTGATTCATAATCAAGTTCCGTTTTTACCGAGTGAGATTCATACGGAGAATGCCGCTGTGGCAAACCGGCCTTCGCGCGGTGCTCGTGGTCAGAATTTCTGTTTCGATTGTTTCTACAGTCGGTATCATTCAAGCCAATGCACCAAAAATTTCTGAAGAATAAGCATAAGAATAAAATATAAGAATTAATATAGCAATTGATGTAGGAATGAAATACAAGATGATGAGAATTTAATAGGAATGTAACTCCTGAAAATAACATACACACACATATAATATATAGGTAAATGTATGACACCTACTGTATTGGGAAACCTAGCTGTAATTTTACAATTAATATAACGCCCTTGTAACCCATAACTTGTTAAGAAACACTCATGGAGTAACCTTCTACGGACATGTGTAGATAACTGAATAAATAAATAAATACGATAATCAGGTTTCGAACACAGGGAGCAAAAATGAGAGACCGCTACGCTAGCCATTGCGGCACCATTTCGACTGAAATTACAACGCTCTAAAAAAGGCATCTAAACTACATTGAAAATTTTGACCGTGGTTTTCTCAGAAACGGTCCAGTATCTCCGAATAAACCAAGACGTGTCTTCGGTTATTTTTGACTTCTCTTCCCCTGAGCGAAGTATCTGGGAAATCTCGCCGTGTTCTCCTCGACAATATTTGTCCACTTTTTCTTCAGACATTACGTCATTACAGATAACCGCATCGTCTGTGAAAAGTCTCATGTAGAGAAGTAGATAGTAGCGGATGCCTGTGATTGTTATTGCCTAGCTGGCTTCTGTGGCTAAGCGGTTCTAGGCGCTTCAGTCTGGAACCGCGCGACTGCTATGGTCGCAGATTCGAATCCTGTCTCGGGCATGGATGTGTGTGATGGCATTAGGTTAGTTAGGTTTAAGTAGTTCTAAGTCTAGGGGACTGATGACCTCATATGTAAAGTTCCATAGTGCTCAGAGCCATTTGAACCATTTTGTTATTACATAACATTAGCTCTCGAACATTCCTGGAGGCTCTCCTTCATGATACGATTCATGGAATACAACGTGTGAATGAATGAATGGAAGGATGAATATTACCTCCTCAGATTAAGGTATTTAATGGCATCCTCTACATACGCGAAAGTCTAGTTCTGTTCACATCAGACATTCGATAGTTAGAAACGCAAAGGCTAGTTCTGTTCACATCAGACATTCCAGAGTTAGAATCTACAAGCGTATTTGGCCTCAGGAGACTTAAACTAGAGGAAAAATTGTCACAGCAATCAGTATGTTTTGTAGACTGGTGATCTTTATTGTCGAAACTGGCAGCACTCTATAAATATTCACTAAGATCCTGGCGATGTAGTTCTCCACATACAAAACGTTACAGCTGTAGTGCATATCTTACTTGCTTATTTCAAGTTTCTGCTAGCAGTCACTTTTTATTTTATGCTTAATCTAACATAATGCAACGCGTTTCGAACATGTTTTGGTCATTCTCAAGCGTTTGTACATACATACATACATCGAGGAATGTACTCGATGTATGTATATATGTACAAACGCTTGAAGATGAACAAAACATGTTCGAAACGCGTTGCATTATGTTAGGTTAAGCATAAAATAAAAGGTGATTGGTAGCATAAACTTGAAATAAATAATATTCCCACACAGTCACGGTTCACAAACATAGCCATTATGGCAGAAAATAAATATCTTACTTGTACTGAAAATGTCACGCATTGCCGATTAAAAAAATGGTTCAAATGCCTCTGAGCACTATGGGACTTAACATCTGAGGTGATCAGTCCTCTAGACTTAGAACTACTTAAACCTAACCAACCTAAGGATATCACACACACCCATGCCCGAGGCAAGATTCGAACCTGCGACCGTAGAGGTCGCGTGGTTCCAGACTGTAGCGCCTAGAACCGCTCGGCCACCCTGGCCGGCATTGCCGATTATTTCCACGTCATGTTCACGGATTCGCCGCGGCGTCTAGTGTGGATAGAGCTTCACGCTACTCTACAAAAGTATTACTGAATCACTAGTGAAGACAGAAGTTTTTTGTGACTCACCACGTGGAGATGCATCTCTCGCAGTGCCATCTTCTATCGTCGCGTCACCGAACCGCTACACACGCACACAACTGACAGGAACACTACGTCAGAGCTATCGCCCACCTGTCAGTTCGTTGACAGATACGAGAACAACACTGAAGCTAGCGTACAACATTGACGTTGGGAGGTCAACGGAGCGGCGCCACGTGGTCACTTCCATCGCGTCGTGGCCGGCGGCAAAGAAAAGGTAACAAGTGAACGCGGCGGCCGACCGTAAGCACGCGGAGACCGACCTGTAGTTATACAGTTGCCTGTTGACAGTGCGGCTCGGCGGCGTCCACGAGGAAGCAGAAGCAGATAGCACGTCCGCCGGCTTTCCCAGCACGCGTTGCACAACACGCCGCCCCACCGCTGCCCCCCCACTACCCCCTGCGACCTCGCTGCCGCTTCGGCGGCCAACAGGTTGACGTGAGGCGGCGGCGAAGTCCTCAGCTAGCGGTGCGGTGAGCCTTACATGCCAGGGACCGGTTCTCCGTCCTGTCGGGTATTACAGATGATCAAATCTCTCGCTCGCAACTCGTTTCCACTGGCGCGGTCTTTTCTATACGGAAACCACGTGACGTAACTGAACACAGACGCATTTCGGAGGAAGGAAGGTCAGTTACCTGTGGCGCGGGCCATTCCCGCAGTATACCTGAGTGACGTGGAACAGGTTGGTCTACGACCTTTTTAACGTTTCCTCATATAAACTCTGAGGCCGAAACTTCTGGATCATGGCGCTGAACATTTCCACGTCAAGAACATTCCCAGCCGGCCGGGGTGGCCGAGCGGTTCTAGGCGCTACAGTCTGGAACCGCGCGACCGCTACGGTCGCAGATTCGAATCCTGCCTCGGGTATGGATGTGTGTGATGTCCTTAGGTTAGTTAGGTTTAAGTAGTTCTAAGTTCTAGGGGACTGGCCGGCCGGAGTGGCCGAGCGGTTAAAGGCGCTACAGTCTGGAACCGCGCGACAGCTACGGTCGCAGATTCGAATCCTGCCTCGGGCACGGATGTGTGTGATGTCCTTAGGTTAGTTAGGTTTAAGTAGTTCTAAGTTCTAGGGGACTGGCCGGCCGGAGTGGCCGAGCGGTTAAAGGCGCTACAGTCTGGAACCGCACGACCGCTGCGGTCCCAGGTTCGAATCCTGCCTCGGGCATGGATGTGTGTGATGTCCTTAGGTTAGTTAGGTTTAAGTAGTTCTAAGTTCTAGGGGACTTATGACCACAGCAGTTGAGTCCCATAGTGCTCAGAGCCATTTGAACCATTTCTAGGGGACTGATGACCTCAGAAGTTAAGTCCCATAGTGCTCAGAACCATTTGAACCATTTTTGAAGAACATTTCCCCACTACCGAATGGTGAACATTAGACAACAAGCGAAACTTTCTAGAACGTTCTAGAACTTTTCAGAAATTTCTAGACTATTCCTTAAATTTGCAGAATTTCCGAATTGATCATTGCAGTATGTTCTCCGCTGAAAAATACCTTCCGGCCATTGAAATCATGTAGAAGCGAAACAGATTCCAGTAACTTTATCCCTTTCTAAAAAAAAATGGCTCTGAGCACTATGGGACTTAACATCGGAGGTCATCAGTCCCCTAGAACTTAGAACTACTTAAACCTAACCAACCTAAGGGTATCACACACATCCATGCCCGAGGCAGGATTCGAACCTGCGACCGTAGCGGTCGCGCGATTCCAGACTGAAGCGCCTAGAACCGCTCGGCCACATCGGCCGGCTATCCCTTTCTCAGCCCGACAACTTGTGACCCACTGGAGAACATTAGAATCATTGCAAAACTTTCTAGAACGTCGAGAACTTTGCAGAAATTTCTAGAACACTCCTTAAGTTTACAGAATATTTTTTCGGATAGTTTATTCCATTATGTTCTCCATCGAAAAGTAGCTTCTCGCCATTGAAATCGTGTACGACGGAAACGGACTGCAGCAACTTCTTCCATTTCTCAGCCCGACAACTTGTGATACAGCTCTGCTGAATTATCTGCTCCTTTTGTCAATCTATGGTCGACTGCTAGCACAGTATTTAGGTTTTATCCATTGCTTCGGAAGGAAGGCTGGTTTCTCGATATAAATTTTCACGAAACGAAAACTGGTTTTAATGTGAAAGAACAAAGAGTATCGGCAACTACATGAAATTGCTTTAAAAAATCAGTCTCTTTTTATTCCGACACTTTACTCATACATATCTCATCGTATGCTTCAGGTGTTCGCTTTAGGTTTCCTTTCTGAAATTATGCCAAACATTTCTAATGTTTATTGGAGGTCGGAAGTACCACGTATTCGCAGTTTCTACGGAGGTAGCTTAATTATTTAATACATCAATGGAAATGAGCGTTTGGCGTCATTGGCCGAGAGGCCCCTTACAGGGCAGGTCCGGGCGCTTTGATATAGGTCTTACTACAATCGACGCCACATTGAGTGACCTGCGCGCCAGCTGGGCGACAACTTTCAAAATCATGCACCCTGACAAAATTACGTTTCAGATTTGTACTCTTGTAATCAACCGCAAAAATGTGAGAAACATAACAACAACACACGGATCAATGTGTAATTTGGCATATATCTAGTAATTTTCGTTCCACATGTTTGTAGCCAATTTACTCGCACATACATCCAATTTAATCACTGTATCTCTCTATATGTAAACTGAAGCCGCTTGCTCGTGTCCGTCTGCGTATGAAGGCTAATCTCAGGAACTGGTGTAGCGATTTTGATCCACTTTCAACTAACAGATGCACTGATAAAGGTTTACGGCATAGTAGAGAAGACAGCAGTTCCTTGAGAACGTAGCAGGCGGGATCAAATTCGCATCTGGTGTGGGGGTCTTCTGGTGTCTTTCTGTACACTTGCTGGTGATGGGGGAGACGATCAGTGGCATTTCGCCAGCATATGCACTCGACAAACTGGTGTAGCCGGCACTTTCACAACACTTTTGCCACCATGCTGACCGTTACGTTTTACCGGCAGGGCACTGGCTGAGGTCGGATGCTGGTGGCGGGAACTTGTGATGGCATATTACGTTGCACAACAGCAGAAAAACGCTCATGTGTGAGAGGACTAGACTTCCAGTAGTGTCTGATGAGTAATATGTACATAAACAGCATGTGACTGAAACTAAAAGGTTCTGGGATTGAACCCCGGCTTTTCTCACTCTACACTCTGCGTCTTAGCCTAGCATTCGCTTCTCATTGATGTGGAGATATGCATTTCGAAATATTACGACAGTTTCAGACTACCAATTTCTGCTTCGCTCATATTTGCACTTGCAATTCGCACACTCTTAATCGAACAACGAGCAATGAGTTAATCGGCTTTAAAGTATCGTAATAAATATGAATTATAATGAAAAGATAGCAAAATGGCTCTGAGCACTATGGGACTCAACATCTGTGGTCATAAGTCCCCTAGAACTTAGAACTACTTAAACCTAACTAACCTAAGGACAGCACACACATCCATGCCCGAGGCAGGATTCGAACCTGCGACCGTAGCAGTCGCGCGGTTCCTGACTGAGCGCCTAGAACCGCTAGACCACCGCGGCCGGCGAAAAGATAGCATCTCATAATCAGGCTGTGGTGTGAGACAATTTGAAATAACCATATATTTTAACCAACAGTTTTCCTGCAATCGTTTGAGAACAGACGCTCAGGGAAAAAAGAAAAGAATCTAAATTATGTGGTGTTTTATTTTTTCTGCTACAAGCAAAACGTTTTCTGAAAAAGTACTTCAGGAACTTTGGTTTGGTTACACGCAGTATGTTCTTTCGGCAGCGCAGCTTCTTTCCATCCGTGAATGAAACCTAGAAGTGGACACGATACATTGCATGGCACGGCAAAGAAGTCTGCCATAAAAAGAGCACAACAACGGAGTGCAGCAACGAGATTCAACAATACATCACCATGAGTACTGAACTTTACAGCAGGAATACTGTTCAAATGGTTCATATGGCTCTAAGCACTATGGGACTTAACATCTGAGGTCATCAGTCCCCTAGACTTAGAACTACTTAAACCTAACTAACCTAACGACATCACGCACATCAATGCCCGAGACAGGTTTCGAAACTGCGACCGCAGCAGCAGCGCGGTTCCGGACTGAAGTGCCTAGAACCGCTCGGTCACAGAAGCCGGCAACGGGAATATTGTTAACACGAGTAAAATATGTACATCATAAGTCTTTTTAATACCTTTTTTATTTAATTAGTTCCACCTCAGACAGCCTCCGCTACATAGTACGTCTCTCTCACACACTCATACACCCATTATTCGCATACTACTGCATATTTACAATGGTTGGAAACATATTACATACATAACGATGAGCTCCCATCACTCCAAATGCTAATTTGGGACACACAACATCCATACTTCCGAACAGCTTTCCTGCCTTGCGCTGCTTATATCCTGTGACTTACACGATTACGATGATGTTCAGTTACTTAACGCTATTCTCTGAAATTCATTCAGAACTCTCCGCAGTGGGTTGCAAACAAAATAATCTACGCCACACACTTTGTCTGACGCAGATACTTAATACTACTCTTGCGAAACAGGCCTGGGTCGCTAGTTATAAATATGATTTCCGTGTGAATACATCCAACAATTCTTGCAGTTGTTGTACTCGGACTTTTATTTTGATGTTCCATAAAATTGGGCATCACGGTAATTTTAGGCTGTGAGGAAGACAATTAAAAATGCCTACATTTTGGTTGTAACAGAAATACAGTAGATGTAAAGCAACACAGTCAGAAGCGGGGAGATGTAAGAAATAAGCAGAATAAAAGTTACGAAAAGAATCATAAAGTAAGATGTTGTGTTTGAAAAGAACAGGGTTCATATACTTTTGAGAGAAAAGTTATTGGAACTAAATACAGGAAGAATACGCTTTTCTAAAATCAACATAGTTTGTCTCTGCGTCTACATCTACATCCATACTCCGCAAGCCACCTGACGGTGTGTGGCGGAGGGTAATTTGAGTACCTCTATCGGTTCTCTCTTCTATTTCAGTCTCGTGTTTTTCATGGAAAGAAAGATTGTCGGTATGCCTCTGTGTGGGCTCTAATCTCTCTGATTTTATTCTCATGGTCTCATCGCGAGATATATGTAGGAGGGAGAAATATACTGCTTGACTCCTCGATGAAGGTATGTTCTCCAAACTTCAACAAAAGCCGGTACCGAGCTACTGAACGTCGTTCTTGCAGAGTCTTCCACTGGAGTTTATCTATCATCTCCGTAACGCTTTCGAGATTTCTAAATGATCCTGTAACGAAGCGCGCTGCTCTCCATTTTATCTTCTCTATCTCTTCTATCAACCCTATCTGGTACGGATCTCACACCCGTGAGCAGTATTCAAGCAGTGGGCGAACAAGTGTACTGTAACCTACTTCCTTTGTTTTCGGATTGCATTTCCTTAGGATTCTTTCAATGAATCTCAGTCTGGCATCTTCTTTACCGACGATTAATTTTATATGGCCATTCCATTTTAAATCACTGCTAATGCCTACTCCCAGATAACTCATGGAATTAACGGCTTTCAGTTGCTGACCTGCTATATTGTAGCTAAATGATAAAGGATCTTTCTTTCTATGTATTCGCAGCACATTACACTTGTCTACGTTGAGATTCAATTGCCATTCCCTGTACCAAGTTGCAGATCCTCCTGCATTTCAGTACAATTTTCCATTGTTACAACCTCCTGATATACTACAGCATCATCCGCAAAAAGCCTCAGTGAACTTCAGATGTTATCCACAAGGTCATTTATATGTATTGTGAATAGCAACGGTCCTACGACACTCCCCTGCGGCACACCTGAAATCACTCTTACTTCGGAAAACTTCTCTCCATTGAGAATGACATGCTGCGTTCTGTTATCTAGGAACTCTTCAATCCATTCACACAACTGGTCTGATAGTGCATATGCTCTTACTTTGTTCATTAAACGACTGTGCGGAACTGTATCAAACGCCTTGCGGAAGTCAAGAAACACGGCACCTACCTGGGAACCCGTGTCTAGGGCCCTCTGAGTCTCGTGGACGAATAGCGCGAGCTGGGTTTCACACGATCGTCTTTTTCGAAACCCAAGCTGATTCCTACAGAGTAGATTTCTACTTTGCAAAGACCGCAGTCTACCATGTTCCAGCTACGGGAGGAGTTTGAGAATGGTTTTTGTTTTAAGGCCAGACACCACAAAGATACTTACTTCATTCACATCTAGTTATCCACAAGGCACATTAGGCCACGTGGTGGAGGGTACATTGTCTACCACTATCACACATCCCTTTCCTTTCCCCTCCCTCACCATCCCCCCTACTGCGTTATTGTTTTACTCTCGACTGTCTAAATATAAGGCTATATCTGAGTTTACCGTAATTGTCGTTTCATGAGATGCATGTAAAAGTATGTAATGTGTTTCCAGAATGTAATGTGTTGCTTGACGTATCAGCTCTGAATTTTAATAGCAGCCCTCTCTGTGATGCACGATGCCTCTCTAACAGTGCCTGCCACTGAACGTGCATAACCATCTAAGTAAAGCTCTAGCACTTGCTACAGGGACGCCCGACGTAATGCTCCGCTCTTCTTTGGATGGACACTTTTCATTAGGATTCCTCCAACGTATCTCAGTCCGGGGCCTTCCATTCCCGCTACTGATCATTCCACTTCAGATAGCCCAGGACGTGTACTTCTAGATATGTTACTGTTGTAAGAGATTCGAGTGATTTATCACCAGTGATGTGCTCAAACAGTAATAGCTCTTTTCGACCATCTATGAGAAAAAGGATTAAATTTGTTGATATTTGGGGACAGCTGCCAGTGATTACAGCACAGTCGATGTTCTCCAGATATACCTGCAAACCACTTTAATTTCCTGGCGTTGAGTTTCCACGGTACTGAGTACGAATTTACCATTGGTTTTCCTTACAGAAATAGAGCTAATGGCATTACCACTAGGTCACCTATTTATACTGTGCACACTAATGTTGCTGTCACAGTTATTTGCAGTCCTCAATTAAAAGACGTTAGAAAGTAATAAATTTTCATTACATAAGCTAGAAGATTGTATCAGTCAAGTATTCTATGCAACAAAATGGCTCTGAGCACGATGGGACTTAACATCTATGGTCATCAGTCCTCTAGAACGTAGAACTACTTAAACCGAACTAACCTAAGGACATCACACAACACCCAGCCACCACGAGGCAGAGAAAATCCCTGACCCCGCCGGGAATCGAACCCGGGAACCCGGGCGTGGGAAGCGAGAACGCTACCGCACGACCACGAGCTACGGGCTATGCAACAAAAGAAGTTACCAGTAATTATCTATTTCAGAATTGTTTCAAATTTTCTTTGTAAAGTATCAGGCATACTCCGTATTTAGGCAAGTGAAAAGATACGGAGTGGCACAAGAAATGTGTCACAATTTTGTTTTTTTCATAAACACTTTATTGTTAGGGCAAATGCAAAGCAAAATATGCTACCGTGGAAAGTACACTGCAGAGAAAATTTCTGACTCATCACATGCTCAATACGTCCAAAATTGTAACTTCCTTCACACGAACACTGATGTTAGCAATAAACTCACGGCACATGCCTTCGAGGATTTCACCGCAAATTTGAAGAATAAGGCGTCTGAGCTCCAATAAGTCATTTGAACTTTTCGGGAAAATTGTTTCCATTACGTACTCCCAAAGAACGAAGTCGCATGGGTTCAGGTTTGAATTATTGGGGGCCAAAATTGTCCGTCACTGAAGTGACCTGGAAACTTGAGTGAAATAACACGCATGACGAAACGCTCGTGTAAGAAATCCAACACAGTGTTTACAGTATGTGGCCTCGCTCCATCTTCCATAAACCAGTGTGTGTTGATGGGCAAACGAGTAGCAAGAAGCTGTGGAACGAAGTTATTACGGAGTGTGGTCAAATAAATCGAACTGTGCTCAGTTCCTTCAAAGAAAAAAGATCCAATAGGTCCGTGACTGGGAATTGCTTCCTACATTGTAGTCCTCGGAGCATGGTGCTGTCGTTCATGAATCACTTGCGGATTTTCAGTACGGTAGCCCAAAAGTGTACATTTTGTTTCTTAACCACACCTTCCAAATGATAATGCGCCTCGTCTGAAAAACAAACGTTGTTGAGAGTGAGAGCTTGTTCCGTGTCCTCCACGCAGCGGATAGACAATAGTCCCTGCCACTTGGGTTCTGCAGTGAGATTCTGAGCAGAGATAATCTTCTACGGCAGTAGCTCAAAACCAGGGGATAATTACCCCCTGAGGGGTGAAATGAAATTAGCTAAACTAAACGATTAGATTTTTTTTCAGTCACGAAACCAAATTGTTTTCAAAAGATCATTACTATTATCACAATTTTGTGAGACTCTAATACTGACTGTGTAAATTATCAATAATTGCTTTTCTCAGTTAGCAGTGTTAATGCGGTGGAGGTTACAGGTTTCTCCCTTAGTACATCCACTACACACATATGTTATGCTTTGTCCCGTACATCACTGATGATAAAAGTGAGACATATACGTTACCGATGCTAAATGTCTGAAGAATATGTCTTCTTCAAATTGTAGATAGTACCTGAAATAGTCCAGAAACTGCTTCATTATTCGCTTCGAAACAGGTAAATGAATTAATGGACAGCACGACACAGCAATAACTACATAAGGGCTCATGTAGTGCTGTATACAGTATTATAACTATTGTTGTTATTACTGTTGCTATTAGTGGCTGCGGTCAGACACAAGGAATTAACAGCATGAAGTCTTCCAATTTCTTCCAGTTCTGGAGTAAGGACTGCAGCAATCAAGTGATTTACGAACAGTAAGTATAGTGCACACATTTTAATTTGGTTGATTTTAAATGAGGTTGCACTGGGCAGGTCAAACAAGTGCCGTAATGGAGAGGAGTGGTGCAGGGAAAGTATGTTTTGTAACAAGTGTCTATCCTCAGTGTGGGTGGTTAGCTTTCTAACCCAAGTAGGAGTTGTGAGTAGCATTTGCGATGCACCATGAATTGCTTCGTCATTTATTCTAACACACACACACTAATTAATAGCATTTATCTTCCATGATTTTCAAAATAAAAGTATCTAGTAAACCTGTTTTTATTAAATATAACGTGCTCCCACTGTTATTTACTGATCATTTTACAAGATGATGATTTTACATCAGGCATTTCATGAGGAACGCATATTTTTATTTATTTATGGTCAATTTTGAGCTAGATGTCCTATGATATATGTTGATGACAAACTCAATCTCTTGATAATGGCAGAAAAGGCCGAAATATGGGTCGTAATTAAATAAACAACAACACGGTGGAATGGCGCTGTATTCTTTTAAAAATTATTGTATGACTCTTGCTCAACAACATCAAAAATTGTTTAAATGGTCTTTTGATAGGACATGTCCCGATGCACCAACAAATAATATCCTAATGGAGGGAATGTTGGGGCTAAAATTGTAGAGGGAGAAGACTTGACTACAGTAACCAGGTTCAGATGAACGTGGGTTGCTATGGTTATGAGGAGGTGGAGAGCTTCACAGAGGTTAAACTACCGTGGAGAGCTGCATTAAACCAGTCCTCATACTTCAGACCTCCGGAACGACAACGCGTATGATATATGTGAGGTAATACAACTATTTTATTAATCATCACCTTGAACTAATGACGCTACGGCCGTGAAACTTCACGTCGGTGTTAGACTTTCTCTTCATAACCACCCTTCACCGCAACGCATTTTTTCCAAAGATTGATGAGTGCACGAAGGCCTTGGTTGCACAGATTTTCATTTTGGCTGTTCCTGGAACGTTCCAACACGAATATCACCTTGTTGCAGTTATGCAAATACATGCCTCTTAACGATTTTTTTACTTGGGGAAAGAGGTGACTGGGTCCCATGTCAGGAGGTTACGAACGTGAGGAAAATTTGATAGCTCAAAGAAGCAGCTTGCGTGCCTGTGTCCTATGAGAATTAGCTGGACATTGTGGTGCAGCAAAAACGCTGACACCTACGGCTGTTTGCGATGCTTCGTCTCGACAGCCTGCCGCAAAGTTGACAAGAGATTTCGGTGGTACGCTCCAGTGACGGCTTACCCCAATAGTCTGTTAACACCCCACCGTGGATAGTAGGGGAGAGGGGGAAATACACGCACCTAAGGAAAAATCGATGTGAACCGTTCATTACGTCATTAAAACCTACGAAAATAAGTACATACCATACAATGGACATTTCTCCACATATTCCAATCGTCTGTAAATAGTTATAAACAGTAGCTTAATTTTGAACATTAAAATAAAAAAAAGTGCAAATGCGTGGTATTCCCCATCCCTGAGGGTAATGACACGCAAAGTACTGGGTAATAACACGTAAAACAAACAAACCATAAAAATGTACAATACTTACTATTTTCATTTGCTTATTAGTTACTACAAATAGTAAACAGTATATTTAAGAACGAAATAATGTAATTCTACAAACATCTCTTATAATTTTCGTTTTTTACATTTTTATTGGTGTGAAAAGCGTTCATTTTCTCATACAGCAAAGATCGCACTTGTAACCTTTTGGAGTGTTTCAGCCACTACATTCTTCATGACTCTATCTGTTACAAGGAATACATAGGTACCATAGTTCTCTATCTTTCCCAAACTCTCCACAAACTAAACAGACATCTTCTGAAATCGCCAATGGATCAATATCATCCATTTCATCATCATCACAAATGTTCTGCAAGTCCAGATTTAGGTCATCCTCGCTGCTACTTTCACTTTCTTGGTGGTGTTTTTTCTTATATAATGTCTGTTTCTTCTTCGAGATTTTTTTAAGTTTCTGCACTTACCTGCTTTATCCTTAAGAAATCTTTTCTTGTTTCCTTCAGCTTTCTTTTTCATGGCTTCTTTTTGTTTCTTTATTGATAACTCCGTTAGCAGTTTATTCTTCTCTGGAGTTGCTGTAAGGATCACTGACTTTCCCTTAGGCTTTCCCTTGGCTTGTTTCGTCTTAGGAAGAACTTGCTTTTGTTTTGGAACAGGGGATATGTCAAATACACTAACGTGCTTGACACATGCACTTTTAGTTGATGTTGTTGTGACCTCTTCTAGGCCTACTAGAAGTGGATCATCTTCTGCTGAAGATCCAGGAATCTGTTCTTGACTCCTTTTGGGGATATGTGGCTCGTTTGTAGATGCAACCACTTCATTTCCATTTGTTGCATTCAGAACCTATTCATCTTCAAGGAAAACATCTCTGAAGATCTCACATTGTATAAGTCGTCATGCTGAAATTTGTTTGGATTGAAAGGGCAAATCCCACATGCCTTAAACCCTGAATGCCCTTTGTCCATGGTAGCGACCTTAATATATGCCTTATTAAAAAGTCCTGCTAACTCATATGGTGTAATTTTTTTGATACACCTGTGACTTGATATACATGTCACATTCACGACTGAAGGTTGATTTCAAAGAAGAAAAGAAGGTAACATCTACTGGTTGAAGCTTTTGAGAAGTGTGTGGAGATATGGTTACCATGACAATAGAATGTTTTTTACAAAATTCAAAAATATCAAGTGAAATGTGGCTGCTGTGATTATCTAAAATCAGCAGCACAGGGTCATCAATAGTTGATTTTACATTGTTCTGAAAATGTTGGATCCATTAAAAAATAATGACTCATTGGACCAGCCATTGACGGAACAACCATATATTGCTCCAACTGGTCCACCTTTACTTAAGAGATTTGACATCCTCTTCCTGGGGAAGATAATCATACGGGGAATGTAGGTACCAGCAGCACTGAAATAACATATCACATTCACGTTTTTCCCTCTTTCCCAAGACGTGGCCCCACCTATTTGTTTAACACCTTTAGGAGCCAAAATTCTCTCGGGCTTTTGTACAGTATATATGCCCGTTAAATCTCCGTTGAACACTCACCCCTCTTTAAATTTATATTTTTCAAAGACATGTTCTAAATTTTTAAAATATGCACTAATCTCTTCTTCATTAAATGCCTGTATTCTGTTAATGCTAGTTGCTTCAGGTTTTCTCATGCTAATAATTGAGTTTCTTTTTAAAAATAGAGCTAGCCAGTCCTTACCAGCTAACCTAGATGACTTATCAAAATTGTTTGCGGTATTGTTAGCCTCTGCATACCCAAATGCAATCTTTGGCAGCTGGATGCATGTAATGCCATAGAACAACTTGGCCATTGTAATAACATGATCCCTAATCTCATTTTCCTGTTCTGTCGAAAATGTTGAGTTTGTTCCAAGTTTTGGACCCTCGATATATTTAAACTTCATTCTCGTTCGCAGAATAGCTTCATGAATCCCGAAAGCTCTTGATACTTTTCTTATTTTTCTTCCAGATTTGATGACATCAAGAGCCTTACAAAGTTCCTATTGCGTCCATTTTGCTTTCTGGTTTTTCTTTTATAATATCTACCCATATGAAATTTAAAAAAAACCTCTTAGTATTGAAAATATAACCTGCAAGGGGGAATACCACGCACTTCAACAGCTGCGTGGCTTTACCCCACTGTAAGTTAGATGACTAACCTAAGCATAACTCGGCACCTAATTCAAATAGCGGGACAAATCTACAATTAAATTAAAGGTTTCATCCAGGGGTAGTAGTTGATACGCAAGAATTAGATTAAAGCAACTTAAAGTAGCACTTACCTTGCAAAATACAGCTGACCAAAATTACATGAGACACGCCGAAAATAAACAATACTTCACTGCTCCAACAATGCCACTGGAAAATGGCTGGCGTAAGCTGCGTAGTAGTTGTTACTTCTGCCGGCAAGGTGTAGTACCAACTGGGAAAAGCTTGCGCCACTCAAACTGCGTAAATCAGCCTGCGTGGGATTACCCACATGCGTGTAATTCCCCCACCTTCCCCTACTGATACATGCACCAATCTTACATGGAGATCAGGTAGCTAAAGGAATCATCTAGTCTGGCGTGCCACAGCTGCAACATTTATTCTGCTACCTAATTCGGCTGGTTTTTGAATCTGTGAGACCAGTCGCAGGATAAGGATGGCGAAAGCCGATCGGTTAATATCTAATAGCCACAGATCTCGCGTTTTCGTATTTGTCGGAAAGTAAACCGATTTTGTGACATACTATAGGTTCCTAACCAGGGGCGAATTACTTAGCTTCACCTGAATGCTTTGGTAGTTCGTTTTTCGAATCTCTGCGTATTAATCTATTAAACAGAGTTCCTGCGTTTTCGTCAGAGTCTACAGTGGAGTTCTGCAGCGCGTGCTGATAGTCTGTTTATCCGTGTAGTTTAGTTTAGCACGGTCTTCAGAATAGATAGGGACTGTGATTGTTGTGTGCGGATGCGAGCCGAGTTGGTGACACTTCGCTCTCAGCTCCAGGCTGTGACAGCTTCGGGTACACAGCTTGAGGCTGCTGTGGATGGGCACTACTGTTATGGGCGGGCAGTGGGGATCCAAAGGACGTCCAAGACGTCCGAGTTCTAACGATCGGTCATCGTCGGTGGCCAGCCCAGTTACTGCTCGCACTGAGGCTGACACCTCACCTGTAGTGGGAGGTCGCCCTAGGGCGTAGCAGGCAGCGAAAGACATCCCAGCAGGTCGCACGTAAGGCCTCCCTGGTTAGTCTGACAAACAGGTTCGAGGTTGTGCCTGTGGCTGACACTGTCACTGAGCCAGATGCCATCCTTTTTCAGAGGAAACCACTCAGCCTGCAAGATCCAGACAATCACAGAGGGTGAGATTATTGATAGTTGGGAGCTCCAACATTAGGCTCTTTATAGGGCCCCTTAGGGACATGGCTGTCAAGAATGGGAAGAAAGCCAATGTGCACTCCGTGTGCATGCCGGGTGGTGTCATTCCAGACGTAGAACGGGTCCTCCCCCATGCCATGAAGAGCACAGGGTGCAGCCAACTGCAGCTGGGGGCTCACGTCGGTACCAGTGATGTGTGTCACTTCGGATCAGAAGAGATGACCATTTGCAGCATATTCGACAGGACCGATTGCGGGCCTCTGGTATAAGAGCCTAGTGGAGGGTCTGAATCAGAGGCTGAGACGGTTCTGCGACCGAATATGCTACAGATTCCTCGACTTGCGCCAAAGGGTGGTTGGGTTTCGGGCTCCGCTGAATAGGAGTCCACAGTACGCAGGAGGCGGCTACACGGGTAGCGTGTGGCGTGGACTGCGCAGATTTTTTGCGTTAGAGGGTCTCGGGAAAACAAAAAAAAAAAAAAAAAAAAAAAAAAGGCTTCAGTGAGATATGGGGGAGACCGAACACAGGAAGAAAGTAGATACAGGAACCATCGGTGTAACAATTGTAAAGTGTCGTAGCTGTGTTGGGAAAGTACCAGAGCTCCAAGCGCCAATAGAAAGCGCTGATGCTCAAATCGTTATAGGCACTGAAAGCTATAAGCTAAGCCGAAATTTTTGTGAAGAACCTAACAGCGTTCCGAAAGGATAGCCTAAACACGGTTGGCGGTGGCGTGTTTGTTGCTGTTAGAAGTTAGTTTATCTTGTCGCGAAACTGAAGAAAATAGTTCCTGTGAGTTAGTAGAGTCAGAGGTCACTGTTGGCAACCGGAATAAAATAATTGGATCGTTCTACCGACCTCCCAATTCAGATGATACAATTGCTGAAAGGCTGAGAGAAAAACCGAGTTTGATTTCAAACACGAACCCAACTCATACGATAACAGTTGGTGGTAACTTTAATTTACCATCGATACGTTGGCAAAAATATATGTTTAATTCCGGAGGTACGTATGAAACATCATCCGAAATTGTGCTTAACGCA
The DNA here is from genome assembly GCF_023898315.1 of Schistocerca nitens. Lineage (NCBI taxonomy): Eukaryota > Metazoa > Arthropoda > Insecta > Orthoptera > Acrididae > Schistocerca > Schistocerca nitens. Next base: position 132,034,773 of record NC_064617.1, on the reverse strand, counting down.
TAACGCATTCTCTGAAAATTATTACGAGCAGTTAGTTCACGTGCCCATGCGAATAGTAGACTGAGGAAACACACTTGACCTCTTAGCAACAAATAATCCTGAGTTAATAACGACCATCAAAACGGCTATAGGTATTAGTGAACACAGTGTTGTTGTAGCGAGATTGAATATTGTAACCCACAAATCGTCCAAATAAACGAAAAATACACCTATTCGAAGAAGCAGATAAAAACTCATTTGACACCTACGTTAGAGATATCTCCACTCCTTCCAAATTAACAACTTAAGTGTAGACCAGATGTGGCTTGAATTCAGAGAAATAGTATCGGGAACAATTGAGAGATTTATACCAAATAAATTAACAAACGACGGAACTGCTCCTCCTTGGTACACAGAACAGGTCAAAACACTATTTCAGAAACAACGAAACAAAATTACCAAATTTAAACAGACGTATAATCCCCAAGTTTGGTGATCTTTTACAGAAGCTCGAAATTTAGTGTGGACTTCAATGCGAGATGCTTATAATTGTTCCACAACGAAACCAGGCAGAAAATTCAAAGAGATTATGGGCGTATGTAAAGTATACTAGCGGCAAGACACAATGAATGGCTTCTCTGCGCGATGGCAATTTAGATACTATCGATGATAGTTCTGCCAAAGCGGGGTTACTAAGCACAGCCTTCTGAAATACCTTCACAATATGAATCGAAGTAAATATTACAGAATTCGAATCAAGAACAGCAGCGAACATGAGTAACGTGGAAGCTCAAATGGTTCCGAGCAGTATGCGACTTCACATCTGAGGTCATCAGTCCCCTAGACATAGAACTACTGAAACCTAACTAACCTAAGGACATCACACACATCCATGCCCGAGGCAGGATTCGAACCTGCGACCGTAGCAGTTGCGTGGTTCCGGACTGAAGCGCCTAGAACCGCTCGCTCGCGGCCGTCAACGTGGAAGTAAATATCCTCGGAGTAGTGGAGCAACTTAAATCACTTAATAAAAGCAAGTCTTCTGGTCCAGACTGTATACCAATTAGGTCCCTTTCAGAGTATGTTGATGGAATAGCTCCATACTTAACAATCCTGTACAACGGTTCGCTCGACGAAAGATCCGTACCCAAAGACTGGAAATTTGCACAAGTTACACTAATATTCAAGAAAGGTAGCAGGAGTAATCCACTAAATTACAGGCGCGTATAATTAACGTCGATATGCAGCAGAATTTTGGAACGTATATTGTGTTCGAACATTGTGAATTACCTCGAAGAAAACGGTCTATTGACACACAGTTTCATGGATTTAGGAAACATTCTTGTGAAACACAAGTAGGTCTTTACTCGCATGAAGTGTTGAGTGCTATTGACAAGGGATTTCAGATTTATTCCGTATTTCTGGTTTTCCGGAAGGCTTTTGAGACTGTACCATACCAACGGCTTGTAGTGAAATTGCGTAGTTATGGAATATCGTCTCAGTTATGTGACTGCACTAGTGATATCCTGTCAGAGAGGTCACAGTTCGTAGTAACTGACAGAAAGTGATCGAGTAAAACAGAAGTGATTTCTGGCGTTCCCCAATGTAGTATTATAGGCCCTTTCCTGTTGCTTATCCATATAAACGATCTGGGAGACAATCTGAGCAGCCGTCTTCTGTTGTTTGCAGACGACGCTGTCGTTTATCGAGTAATAAAGTCAACAGAAGATCAAAACAAATTGCAAAACGATTTAGAAAAGATATCTCTATGGTGCGAAAATTGGCAATTGACCCTAAAAAACGAAAACTGTGAGGCCCTCTACATGAGTGGCAAAAGGAATCCGTTTAACTTTGGTTACACGATAAATCAGTCAAATCTAAAGGCCGTAAATTCAACGAAATACCAAGGAATTACACTTACGAGCAACGTAAATGGGAAGGAACACATAGAAAGTTTTGTGGGGCAGGGTAACCGAAGACTGCGTGTTATTGGCAGGACACTTAGAAAACGTAACAGATCTAGTAAGGAGACTGCCTACACTACACTTGTCCGTCCTCTTTTAGATAATTGCTGATCGGTGTGGTATCCTTACTAGAGTGGGTTGACAGAGTATAACGAAAAAGTTCAAAGGAGGACAGCAAGTTTTGTATTATCGCGAAATAGGGGAGAGAATGTCACTGAAATCATACAGGATTTGGGGTGGACATGATAAAACAAAGGTGTTTTTCGTTGCGGCGGAATCTTCTCACGAAATTCCAAACACCAACTTTCTCCTCCGAATGCGAAAATATTTTGTTGGCACCGACGTAACATAGGGAGGAACTAGTCCTATGATGGTTAGGCCTCTGCCTTTTTCCAGGGTGGTGAATTGACATGTCTCCACCATTGCAGTCGCAGCATAGGGATGGGAAAAACCGATCAGTTAAAACAGACCGGTATTTTAGTTTTTCTTAACGTGTATTTTACAGTATTTGTTTTGTCTCGGTTATAACTGGTGATTTTTATGTTTTTAGTAGTAACGGAATAAAACACGGAAATACCAATTAGCTATAGCAGCAGTGCTGATACTTTGCGTTTTTGAGTAAACTTTTTTTAAAAAAAGGAGTAATTTTTAATTTGTAAAATTTGTATTGTTTTGAAATATTGCGTTATTATCGAAAATGTAGAAAGCGATTAGTACTGTTTTAATAACAATGCCAACAGGAAAGAGCAACAAACACATGGCATAAGAACTGGCACAGCATTATTTAGACAATAATTTCCCTGTTGCCGTGCGTGATGGCTTAAGGTAGTCCTGTACGTGGAGTGTACAAGAATTCTCCCTCTCGTCTACACGGCAGTTTCTCACTGTTGTCACCGGGCATCTATTGTATTGCAGATGGTACCAACCTTCGTCTGGAAGTGACGTACCAATGAAGTACAGTGAAGTACAATGCTTCATTTGCTTAAAATATTAAATATTTCTCTGCCATTTCCGTGAAATAAACATGAGAAAGGAAATTTTGTTAATAGTAAAAAATTAAAGACTTAAACAAAAATTCATTTGGAATATACTATTAAAATAGAAAGTAGCTGATCTGCAACTTGTGTCTACAAAGTATACGTTTATATGCTTTCAACTCTTCAAAACGAACAAATTAATGGAAAAAACCGAGTTCTTCAATCTCAGTTTTCATTCTTTATCAGAAATAATGGTATGACTCCAGATTACCTGATTTCTGAGAGCAGAATTTCGGAAAATTAGAATTATATGAGAATAATTTTTTCAGTATTCAAACATTTATGAATTTTCGAGAAAAGCAGCAAACGATGGATGGACTAAATTTTCTTTAGTCTGCCTATTTAATTTAATATTTGATTGTGCGTATTTTGAAACTGAGAGTCAAAATATTTCAATATTTATTCGATTTCTGTGTTTATTGTAGTAAGGAATATGAATAAAAAACCTAAAATCGTTTCTTTTTACGAAACGGATTATTTTGAAAAGTTGTAACATTCAGGTTCAAATGGCGTGAACAAAAAACAACGTAACCCAAAACTGGTTGTTTCAACGATAATCGCCATCCATATTGCAGCACCCATCCGGTCATGTCTTTGTCATGCTCAGAATGTCGTGCAAGATGTGGAAAATTGATTAATGACAGAATTTTATTTTTTCTCCGATCGTCTCTGTTATGATACGTCGGTTTTCAAGCAACCGGGTTACCACTTGTCTTCGTTTCCACTTCTGATCACCCTGTAGGAGGCTGCACCCTCTGACCACAGTGTCATATGCGAGTATAAACTACCAACAATCCAGAGTACGTGGCTGAAGCTTTGGTTCCCCACATACACAGAAAATTAACTACCGCATCATGTTCCGTCATATCAATGACCTGCGACGTATTTTTGCTCCTCTGGCCGCGCGCTAATGTATTGTGTGAACCGTGGATTTACTTTCAAAATCTTTTCTTAAAGAATTTACTTTATTTACTAGCGATTCAACAAGAACATTAACACATTTAATCACACTATGTGAGCGTGGAAGTAGTTGCCAGTGGGTTACTGATGAAAACAAATCTCTTTCAACAAATGGAAATTTTATTCCTAAAAACCCTTTCTTTTTAAACAAAAATTTAAAATATGATCAGAAAGTACCCTCTAAATATCAAGTTACAATTTACTCACAGGCAGAAATAACTTTTTTCTTTGAGAGTATGAGCTTTCGGGCTGAGAACCTTGCCACTTCCTTTTAACACGGCCGTAGTCACGACCGCTCACAACAACCTCTGAAAGACTACACTGGTACACATCTGCAACACACCAGATTAGTTTAAACTAAAAAAATTTAACAACCCACACAAACACATAACTATGCACATCGTAGGAGGGATGGAAATGGTACAAAACACTCACATTAAAAAAAAAATTACTTGCCACCGAAAGTGCAGCTTGTTTTTTTTAAAAGAAAACTCTTACGGTGGAAGGGTGGCACCTTTATATACTAAAATGATCATTTAAATAAAAACCCATGAAATGCTGTATTACACAAAATGTACAAAACATGCTCTACATTACACATTTACCGCCTCTCAAGATGATAGGCAAGATAAAACATATGTCAGGAATTCGGCCTTTACACCTTAAGCAATAAATTCGGTAACACCGAATACGACGAACATGACAGAGGCAGCTATTAACGTACGGCAGACCGACAGACAGACAGACAGACAGACACTAACTGCCTAACAAATGTGGGTGGGAGACAGACGAGCAAGCCGGGGACGAGAGACTGACCAGCAAACAAGTAGAATTTAACAAGTAAATGAAACAACATTTCACGAATCACTTAACTTCTAATAAACTGCGATGTCTGGCGAAGAACTGGCGCAGCACGCCCAAAATGCTCTCCCGAACCGTCCGCTGACAGCCGCTTCAACGGACGCAGGAAGGCGCACCGATCGCCCGTCTCACGGCGTCGCAGCTCGCGCCGGCCAGACTGACGTCGTGGTTTGACTCCTGTTGCTCTCGTGTCGGCCGCGAAGCCACTACCTCTCGCTATACGGCGCGGGCCACTGTACTGCCGTGGCGACCTCACATACGCCGACGCTCAAGACGGACAAGTCATCTTGTGTCTCAGTGCGCGACCGACCATCCGATCCATCCAACCGCCAATGACCGTTGCCTGAACAACTCGAGCAGACTGGCGGCCTAACACATACTAGCACTCCGGGCGACAGACAGACACTGACTGCCCCACACTGACCCGGTTGACCAACTGACCAGACTCCGTCTAGTGAGCTCATAGCGCCCCTTATATACACGTGAACAGGCTACCTTTCCCCTTTCCCACCAGAGGGAGACACCAAAGCTCCGACTGCCACAGCGGCGCCACCGCCAGAAACGGAGGGCGACTGCTTCACACTACGCGCTGCGGCGCGCTCTTCAAAACAGCAAATTTTACTATGGCAGATTGTGGAGCGGGAAATTCAGTGCGTGTCAGGACTGCAGCTATGTACCTATAAATAAACAAAAAATTACCTGACTTGCGTTTTACTTGGTGGTATTTAAAACCTTAAGACTAACTGTCATACTCCTCGCTACTTGTAGTGCTCCGAAATGACGTCTTCTTCGATCCAAGAGAGAATGAGTGTCACCATTCCTGGCTTGCGCTTTTGGCTGTGTGTACAAAGAAATTACTTTCTCGAGCTCTCCGTTTCTGACTCATGTCTGAGACGATTCAAGCAACAAAAGTATTGTTCAGTGCGTACCAGAAGTTGTTCAAACGAATGAACAAGTTGATAATCAGGTTCACGTATTAGCAGCGGGGGGATCCATTTGCATACACTTCGTCAAATTGGAGGACATCGTGAGTAGGCCTTTTGGTCGGGTTCTGGTGCAGTGTGTGTCATCAATGAATCATGGGATTTTCCTACTCCTATCCACCTCTCCCCTCTAACATAAGCCAATAGCCGTATGTATAAAATGGCATGAAACTCTAATTTTGGCGAGAAATTAGAAATGGGAGGAATTTAAAAATATAGCCCGAATGTGCTGGTGTGTTTTTTATGGAAGCAGGGTTATTGTCCTGGATATAAATTGGTGGGAAATCCAAGATGGCACATTGACATGCAGGCTTGTCTACAATGCAGGTCCTGACTATGACAACAAGATTTATAACAGCGAGTTGTTCTAGTGTACTGCCCTGAACTGGTCACTAGCGCTGGCTCTATGACGTCACAATCCAGTGATACCTGTCGGGCTATTTATAACACTGAAGAATTCTGGTGTACTGTCCCAGAGCTGCAATACAGGAGCAGCTACATTATGACGTCAGAATAAAAGATGTTGAAAGACAAAGGGAAGCAACTCGCCTGTGTAACGTGTAGGACTATTTATAACAGTGGGGTCACTGTGTAATTCCATTTTTCGTGCCGGCCGAAGTGGCCTTGCGGTTAAAGGCTCTGCAGTCTGGAACCGCGAGACCGCTACGGTCGCAGGTTCGAATCCTGCCTCGGGCATGGATGTTTGTGATGTCCTTAGGTTAGTTAGGTTTAACTAGTTCTAAGTTCTAGGGGACTAATGACCTCAGCAGTTGAGTCCCATAGTGCTCAGAGCCATTTTCCATTTTTCCTGTGCCAAGTTAATGAATAGCCCCTGCAGTTTTGTGTCTGGGTAGCAGATATGACATACAGTATCGTAAGTTAAGCCCAAACTGCATGCTGTGTGATAGCGGAAATTATGTCTTTATTTGAACAACCACTGGTGGGTGAGGGGGAGGGTGCTCCGCCCCCGTCACTTGCAACGTCGTTCCCACCACTGTACCAGCGCTGTCCACAAAAGCCCACGATTCCCACCGTCTGGGCCTCACAGCACCGAGCTGGTATCATTCCCCCCCCCCATCCCCCCACCCCACCCACTTGTGCCATGCCTAAACAACCTGAACTCACTCTCTGACATTAGAGTTTTAACAATTCTGTAGTGTCGGCAGACTTGCCAACACTACGTACACTAATTGAAAGAGGCGGCCAAGATGCACGCGCTAACTCACGAAGGATGGAGTGATGTCTGAAACAGGAGACTTAATGAATGCTATAAAGAAAAGTACGTAGCTCCTTTGGTACTTATCTTTTAATCCATCCTTTGTATACATCGTTCTTGATGAGACATCTGGAGATTGTGGCGATACAAGTGAGACTCTTTTGATACAAGCTATCTAAGGCTAATGGCGCCTTGCTAGGTCGTAGACATGAACTTAGCTGAAGGCTATTCTAACTGTCTCTCGGCAAATGAGAGAAAAGGCTTCGTCCGTATAGTCGCTAGCAACGTCGTCGTACAACTGGGGCGAGTTCTCGTACGTCTCTCGAGACCTGCCGTGTGGTGGCGCTCGGTCTGCGATCACACAGTGGCGACACGCGGGTCCGACATGTACTAATGGACCGCGGCCGATTTAAGCTACCACCTAGCAAGTGTGGTGTCTGGCAGTGACACCACAAATTCAACCTTCCACACCAGCTAAAGTTCAAAATATTCTGAATATCCACTTAAGTTTAAAAAAACAGGAAGTCTTCGGTCTGTCAAAAGTACAGAGCACTCATCCTATCTTTAAAACTGATTAGTCCAGTGATGTAGCCTGCATGGCTGTCAGTATTATGTTAGCAGGAGACATCTTCATCTTTATTAAAACCAACACCACACTGAGAATGGTCTCGTCCGAGAAGTCCACCTCCTATAGACAGTGCACTACTATCCGTTAAGAACAGCGGGCAGCGCGATGGCCATACGCCGGCGTTGAGAGCAGTTCGGGTCAGGTCTGGGGATGGGAAAAACCGAACGCTTAAAACCGATACCGGTATCTGACTTCTGCATAACCAGTATTTCTCACTATATGTTTGGTCTCAGTTATTACTGGTGTTATTTTACTTTTTAATTTTTTACTAGTAACCGGGTAGGAAACCAAAATATCAATTAGTGAAAGCAAAGTGTTAAATTTTTTGTTTTTAAAAAAAATTGTTTTAAAAGACGAGTAATTTTTATTCGTAAAATTGCCACTGCTTTGGAATATTACATTCTCATAGAAAACGGGAACAATCATCAGTGCTACTTTAATCACAAAGTCAACAGTATGAGCAAAGCAGCAACACACACGTGGTACAGGAACTGATACAGCATTGCCGAGACAGCAATATACCTTTTAACATGTGTCGTGGCCTATTAGATGCACCCTGCGAGACTTGCCTCATCTTGTATGTATGGTAGTTTCTCGCTGTCATCGTCAGACATTAGTTGTATTACAGAGTATATTACAGAAGTATTTTACGTAGTGCAGTATGGATAAAGTGCAACGCGCCGTATGCTTTAAAAGACTGAGACCGGAAGCAAGCACAAGATTATTTCGACGTCTTGTGAGGAGAAAACATAAAAGTTAACAGTTCATTCGTAGTTTTCAATAAAAGTACAGAGTAGCTGATCTGTTGTCCAGGTCTACGTAATAAGCATTTAACTGTCTGTAACCCTAGAAAATTGACAAACTAACACGAAAAATAGAGTTCTTCAATCTCACTTTTCATTCTTGAACACTCACTATTCATGATCCCCGAATAGTGGGATGACCCTCGATTGCAACACAATTTCTGACGAGAGTTAGAAAAAGTTTAGAATTGCCAGGAGGATACTGGTGGTTTCGTATAGTGTTCAACCACTTCTCACTTTTCAGGAAAAACAACGAAAGGTGGATGGACTAAGTTTTCTTTTATTTGCCTATATACTTTAACATTTTGATTCTCTGTATCTTGAAATTAAGGTACCCAAAATTTTTCAATCTCTGCTTGAATTTAACGTTTATTACAGGAAATAATACAGGGTGTTTCAAAAATGACCGGTATATTTGAAACGGCAATACAAACTAAACGAGCAGCGATAGAAATACACCGCTCGTTGCAATATGCTTGGGACAACAGTACATTTTCAGGCAGACAAACTTTCGAAATTACAGTAGTTACAATTTTCAACAACAGATGGCGCTGCGGTCTGGGAAACTCTATAGTACGATATTTTCCACATATCCACCATGCGTAGCAATAATATGGCGTAGTCTCTGAATGAAATTACCCGAAACCTTTGACAACGTGTCTGGCGGAATGGCTTCACATGCAGATGAGATGTACTGCTTCAGCTGTTCAATTGTTTCTGGATTCTGGCGGTACACCTGGTCTTTCAAGTGTCCCCACAGAAAGAAGTCACAGGTGTTCATGTCTGGCGAATAGGGAGGCCACTCCACACCGCCTCCTGTATGTTTCGGATAGCCCAAAGCAATCACACGATCATCGAAATATTCATTCAGGAAATTAAAGACGTCGGCCGTGCGATGTGGCCGGGCACCATCTTGCATGAACCACGAGGTGTTCGCAGTGTCGTCTAAGGCAGTTTGTACCGCCACAAATTCACGAAGAATGTCCAGATAGCGTGATGCAGTAATCGTTTCGGATCTGAAAAATGGGCCAATGATTCCTTTGGAAGAAATGGCGGCCCAGACCAGTACTTTTTGAGGATGCAGGGACGATGGGACTGCAACATGGGGCTTTTCGGTTCTCCATATGCGCCAGTTCTGTTTATTGACGAAGCCGTCCAGGTAAAAATAAGCTTCGTCAGTAAACCAAATGCTACCCACATGCATATCGCCGTCATCAATCCTGTGCACTATATCGTTAGCGAATGTCTCTCGTGCAGCAATGGTAGCGGCGCTGAGGGGTTGCCGCGTTTGAATTTTGTATGGATAGAGGTGTAAACTCTGGCGCATGAGACGATACGTGGACGTTGGCGTCATTTGGACCGCAGCTGCAACACGGCGAACGGAAACCCGAGGCCACTGTTGGGTCACCTGCTGCACTAGCTGCGCGTTGCCCTCTGTGGTTGCCGTACGCGGTCGCCCTACCTTTCCAGCACGTTCATCCGTCACGTTCCCAGTCCGTTGAAATTTTGCAAACAGATCCTTTATTGTATCGCTTTTCGGTCCTTTGGTTACATTAAACCTCCGTTGAAAACTTCGTCTTGTTGCAACAACACTGTGTTCTAGGCGGTGGAATTCCAACACCAGAAAAATCCTCTGTTCTAAGGAATAAACCTAGTTGTCCACAGCACACTTGCACGTTGTGAACAGCACACGCATACAGCAGAAAGACGACGTACAGAATGGCGCACCCACAGACTGCGTTGTCGTCTATATTTTTCACATCACTTGCAGCGCCATCTGTTGTTGAAAATTGTAACTACTGTAATTTCGAAAGTTTGTCCGCCTGAAAATGTACTGTTGTCCCAAGAATATTGCAACAAACGGTGTATTTCTATCGCTGCTCGTTTAGTTTTTATTGCCGTTTCAAATATACCGGTCATTTTTGAAACACCCTGTAGGAATAAAAAGAATGAAAATCGGTTATTTCAGAAACTGGCGGCTTTAACAGATTAAACTGGCGTTGAAGAAAAAGATATAACAGAAAACCGGTTGTTTCACTGACAACTGCCACTCCACGTGACGCACGCTGCTGCTGCTGCTACCGCTGCCTCTGCCGCCACCCCCAGAGACCGCGCCGCGTTGGGTGACATTGCACGGCCATCGTGTAACTTCTGTCTAAACCTGACACCAGAATGCTACACAGCGTACGATGCACCACTATGCACTTGGCCGCTTTCTCCTACAAGAATAGAGCAGCATGTGCCGCGTCAAACAGTGAACAATGCAAGAGAGCATCTCTCGCCTTTCACCCGATACAGCGCGTGTGACACGCCTCAATCGGCGCCTTCTCTAAGTCGACATATTTTTCAGACGTACCTCTAAGACTACACGATTTTTTCCTTAAACATACCACAAGGGGGTAGGTGACGTAAAGGTTCTGACATTGCATAGCAATAGTATTACGTGTAAATGGTTCTACAGACTGCTCACTCGGAACTCGCCGTGATCCTCATGACGTCACTCAGTTCCTTGCGCGGCCGACGAGGAAGATAGGCAGCGGCACGTACGTCACAGCACTTGACATTGCAGGTGTTACGAGTGCCAGCAGCCGTCTTCCACGAGGAGCGAATAAGTATTTCAGGCGCTTAAGTTCTCGATAGCACACGATCTCCAGTGGGTAAAATTACTATTAAATACTGATTTTCCGTGGGCCCTGTACGAAGCGAAGTGGCGGATAAGGCGACTAGTGTGACGTTACAAGTCTTTTGCGAGGCCTGTATTTCTTGTGGGCCACGGTTCCACTTAAGCAACAAACAATGTGGCTACTGCAGTCTACGGCAGCAACTGTCTGCTTTCTCCTGCACAATGCAGGTCCCAACTGTCCGTGCTATACATTCAGGCCGTGCGTTCCACCACAATCGGCGTGCTCTATAGGAAGACGAAATCCATTCCCAGCACCTGACCTATATTCACCTAGTAAGTTTCTTTTGTGCGTAGTTACAGACACGGTGCTCTCAAACTTTAAGATGTACTTTGCACGTCACATACAGCATCGAATCAGTCTGACACAAATCATTTAATGATTTCCGGAGGAGTACTTACTTCCTACACCGCTTTCATATCGGTTGTAATGATGCTAAAGCCCCAGACCAGTGTGACCTAAGCTAAAATGACATGAAACATGAAACCTACAACGTACACGTGTGTTCTGCTCGGAAAATCAAAATCAGGAAATGCACATTCGTCATCTTGCGCAGCTGCTCTGTAGTGGTAGGAGCAGAGATGACGTGGTAATGTTCTGGGGCGAAATTACTTTACACATTTTACTAAAAATATAATTTATTACAGACAAAAGTAGGATATTAATATTAAAGCTCGAAACTTAGTTTTCCTTCACAACTGACGTCGCATATTCTTACTTCATAACGAGCGAGGTGGCGCAGTGGTTAGTACACTGCACTCGCATTCGGGAGGACGACGCTTCAGTCCCGCGTCCGGCGATCCTGATTTAGGTTTTCCGTGATTTCCCTAAATCTCTTCAGGCAAATGGCGAGATGGTTACTTTCAAAAGGGCACGGCCGATTTCCTTACCCATCTTTCCCTAATCCGATGAGACCGATGACATCGCAGTTTGGTCTCCTCCCCCAAACAGGAGTCGATTTAGAAGCGATAGGGGATTCAGTATTAGACTCAGGACATAAAAGAGCTTTGAAGAACTTGAAATAAGACAGAAGGGATGGATAACATTCACTCAGAATTTCTAAAATCATTGGGGGAAGTGCCAACAAAACGACTAATCACGTTGTTGTGTAGAATGTATGAGTCTGGCGCCATACCATCTGACTTTCGGAGAAATATCATCCACACAATTCCGAAGACTGCAAGAGTTGACATGTGCGGGAATTATTGCACAATCAAAAAAAATGGTTCAAATGGCTCTGAGCTCTATGGGACGTAACATCTGAGGTCATCAGTCCCCTAGAACTATGAACTACTTAAACCTAACTAACCTAAGGACATCACACATATCCATGCTCGAGGCAGGATTCGAACCTGCGACCGTAGCAGTCTCGCGGTTCCGGACTGTAGCGCCTAGAACTACACAGCCACCGAGGCCGGCTATTGCACAATCAGTTTAACTGCTCATGCATTCACGTTGCTGACAAGAATAATATATAGAAGAATGGAAAAGAAAATTAAGGATGTGCTAGATGACTATCAGTTTGGCTCTAGAAAAAGTAAAGTCACGAGAGAAGCACATCTGATGTTGCGGTTGATAATAGTGGCAATACTAAAGAAAAATCAAGGCACGTTCATAGGATTTGTCGACCTGGAAGAACCGTTCGGCAATGTGAAATGGTGCAAGATGTTCAAACTTCTGAGAAAAATAGGTTCAGATGGTTCAAATGGCTCTGAGCACTATGGGACTTATCATCTGAGGTCATCAGTCCCCTAGACTTAGGACTACGTAAACCTAACTAACCTACGGACATCACACACATCCATGCCGAAAGCAGGATTCGAACCTGCGACCGCAGCAGCAGCGCAGTTCTGGACTGAAGCGCCTGGAACCGCTCGGTCATAGCGGCCGGCAGAAAGACAGGAGTAAGCTATACGGAATAATAAGAGTGGACAACCAAGAACGAAGAACTCGGATTAAAAAGGGTGTAAGACAGAGATGTAGTCTTTCGCCGGTACTGTTCAATCTGTACATCGAAGAATCAATGATGGAAATAAAACAAAGTTCAGGAGTGGAATTAAAATTCAAGCTGAAAAGATGTGATACGAGTGAAATTAAAGAACAATTACATGATCTGCTGAATGGAATGAACATTCTAATGAGTACAGAATATGGATTGAGAGTAAATAGAAGAAAGACGAAAGTAAAGAGAAGTAGCAGAAATGAGAGCAGCGAGAAACTTAACATCAGGATTGGTGGTCACGAAGTAGATGAAGTTAAGGAATTCAGCTACCTAGGCAGTAAAATAACCAATGACGGACGGAGCAAGGTGGACGTGAAAGGCAGACTAGCAATGGCAAAAAGGGCATTCCTGGCCAAGAGAGGTCTACTAGCATCAAACATAGGCCTTAATTTGAGAAGGGACAATATGATAGGACATATGTTAAGACATGAGGGAATGACTTCCATGGGACTAGAGGGAACTGTAGAGGCCAAAAGCTGTAGAGGAAGACAGAGACTGGAATACATCCGGTAAATAGCTGAGGACGTAGGTTGCAAGTGCTACTCTGAAATGAATAGGTTGGCACAACAGAGGAATTCGTGGTGGGCCGCCTCATGCCAGTCAGAAGACTGATGACTCAAAAAAGTAAAAAAAAAAAGTTCCAAACGATATGGTTACGAGCCCAAGAGAGCGGCTGCAGGCGATGTGCTCTTAGCAAAGGCCCTCGCATCGGTCGTCTGCTGCCATAGCCGATTAACGGCAAATTTCGCCGCACTGTCCTAACGGATACGTTTGCCATACGTGCTACACTAAATCCTGCGGTTATTTAAGCCAGTGTTGCGTGTCTGTTACCACTGACAAGTCTACGCAAATGCCGCTACTCTCGGTCGTTAAGTGAAGGTTATTTTCGGTCACTGCGTTGTCCTTGGTGAGAGGATAAGCCTGGACTTTGGAATTCTTGCCACTTTCTTGACGCTGTGGATCTCGGAATATTGAATTTCCTAGCGATTAACCCCAGTTACCATTCCGCTTACAAAGTATGTTAATTCACGTCGTGCGGCAATAACCACGTCGGAAACCTTTCTCATGAATCACCTGAGTGCAAATGACAGCCCTGGCAATGCACTGCTCTTTTACAGCTTTGTGCGCGCCATACTGCCACCATCTGTGCATGTGCATATCTTTATTCTGTGAGTTCTGTAATCTCAGCGTAAGATTTTTGTTTGGCTCATAAAAAAAATGTTCAAATGTGTGTGAAATCTTATGGGACTTAACTGCGAAGGTCATCAGTTCCTAAGCTTACACACTACTTAACCTAAATTATCCTAAGGACAAACACACATACCCATGACCGAGGGAGGACTCGGACCTCCGCCGGGACCAGCAACACAGTCCATGACTGCAGCGCCAAAGACCGCTCGAACAATCCCGCGCTGCTGTTTGGCTCATACAGTAATTAAATATGTGTCTAACAATAGTAGCTTAGCGCTCGCTGTTTCGCTTGCTTAGACTGTATGGTCTACACTTTAATCGAATTTGATGTACATCCGTTGGTCATGTGTAAATCTACACATTGCAAAAGAGTAAGTCACTCTTTACGTGACTGCCCGTCTTTGCATAATTAAAGTGTGCCAATGTGTTTAATATAATTTCGTATACCGGTAGCGAGTTAAGAAAAAGAAAAAAAATTGATAAGTGGTTTCATAGTCATTAGTGCCAGTCTTACACCTGGTGCTGAAATCTCTAGTCTCAGATGGGTATTCCTGTATATGTAATCACATCTAAAAATGATATATATTTTGTTAGCAGTAACGATTAGTTTGCGTAGTAATTACACGAAAGTAATTCTAGAAACATATATCTGGCTAACTAAAAATAATTGTATCAAAGACTTTTCTTTTCCTATGCAATTCTGGCAACGTCGATTTGATGATGTGATTGTTAAATAGCTTTATTTTATGTAGTTCACAAATTGCAAAACTTTCTAAACCTTGCACTAATTAAGGCCAGAGAAGGAAGGTTTTTCTCGAAAGTACTTCGGAGTTTGTTTTCGTAATGCAAGCTTTTCATAAACGTTTACATTCCCTATTTAACCTCCTTAGAGGTTAACATCTCGAAAACACTGAACAACGAGTTTTTTTAAATTTCTGACATAGAATACAAGTACCAATGTATTTTAAAAATAGTTTAGTAGTTTTTAATAATGATTTATTTACAAAAAAATTACACAATTTTCCCCCCCTTAGGAGTTGAATTTCGAAAAATTCTGAAACACGTATTTTCTATTACTGATCGAGAAACCAAATGACAATTTTCGTAGTTTTGACTTCAAAACTCACTTAATAACATTTTCAAAAGTACATTTCATCCCATATTTCGCCCTATTACGAGTGGAATTTCTAAAAATTAGTTCTTAAACGATGCTTCCAGCATGAGGTCGACTCCATTTATATTTTAATAGAACGAAATTTTTCATAAAAATTTCAGCCTGTATTTCACCCCCTTAGGAGTTGAATTTCCAAAAACACTGAAACGCATGTTTTTTTAATTTCATAACGAGATGCCAAATAAAAATTTTCGAAGTCAAATACTAATATTCATACATATAGCTTCAAAAATGCTGTAGTGCTTTAATAATGATTATTATGAAAAAATACTTTCACCAACTACTTCAGCCCATTAGGAATTGACTTCCCAAAAATCTTGAAAGACGTAATTTTATATTACTGACTGAGGAATCAAAATTAAAATTTCATGGATTTAGTTCCAAAAATGCTTTCTAATGAACTATTTCCATAAAACATTCATCCCTGTTTCACCTGCATGGGGATTGTATTTCCAAAAACACTGAACCTCATATTTTTTTCATTTCTAACCGAGAATACAGATACAAATTTTTAGAGATTTAGCTTTCAAAATGGTTTTTTGTGAAATATTTTCATAAAAGTTTTAATTCCCTGCCCTTAGGGCTATTATTTCTTAAAATCCCTTCGTAAACGATGCCCAAAGTGTGATATGTGATAATATAACAAAATATCGTCATAAAAATTTTCATCATCAGTAAGTCACCCCCTTACGGGTTGAATTTCCAAAAACACTAAACACATTTTTTTTTTATTTCTAAGAGAGAAGCAAATACAAATTTTCATTGATTTAGTTTCACAAATTCTTTCACAATTAAATATTTCCATAAAACCTATCATACCCTATTTCACACTTAAGGGGTTAATTTTTTTACTTATAACAAAGAGGTGAAATATCAAATTTCACATACATATATAAGTTTAAAAATGCTTTAGTAGTTCATTAACAAAGAATTGTTTTTTTTTTGGAAAGTTACCCCATAGTGATTGAATTTCCTAAAATTTTGAAATAATTATTTTTTAATATCGTACCGAGAAGTCAAGTACCGTTTATCATAGACGTCCTTCCTTGATAATGAATGATTTTGGAAAATAAAATTTTCACCCACTTTTTGAAGACCTTAGGGGTTATATTTGCATAAATGACGAAAAACATATTTTTTTTTTTTTATTGCTGACTGAGAAACCGAATACCTGTTTTTGTAGTTCTAGTTTCAACATTGCCTCAGTAGTGACATATTTTTAAAAACCGTTCATCCGCATTTTATTTGCTTAGAGGAGGAATTTCGAAAAATCTCTTCTTAGACTATGCGTAAGTTTAAGTTTAACACACTCTCCAAATTTCAAGTTTCTATCCTTAGCAGTGTGGGCTGGGCGGGGATGAGTCAGTGAGTCAGTGAGTCAGTCACGAGATTTTCTTTTATGTAGAGAGATTTCAAATATCTATAACTGAGTGATTTCTTATTAAGAAACTGGACATGTTAAATTCTTCATCCTAGCAGTTTAAAACCTGTAGTGTTAACATCACTCGGTTAAAGAATAAACGTACCTACGGAAGGTGTGGGCAATTCCATTGTTATCAAAACCCGGGAGTTCTAGCAAAATGCGAACTACTGAAAGCAGCACATTGCAAGTACAGCAAACTGTTGGCATATCTAGCCGGAAAGGAAAGTCAAATGTCACGGGGCACTGCCCCGTTGCAGCACCTCTTACGACAACTTTCAGCATTCAAATTCTGAGAGCACGGCAAGGAAAACGCGCATTCTCAGAACACGGCTAGGAAAGTGATAGAATAGCTAGCAGTGACTAGGGCGTATCCTCAGTTATATACATCTAATAAGAAGCAGGATGATCTTTTAAAATCAGATATGGCCTTATAATATACGAACACGTCGCACGACATTATTTGATAGACTCTGCAGGCGGTAATACCTGTCTAGATGACAGTGTCGTCGGTTACGAATGCGAAGGTCCTGCACAAGGTTCCCATATCACTACGTATTTTTTAACTGAGGCGGTGTTGGCCGTCAGACCAAATGACAAACTGCTTCGGTGTAGAACCAGCGATGGATAGACGAACGATGTCGAAGCGAAATCAGATCCAAGAGTTCTGCACGAAAGTCGGAACAACACTTTTTTTAAGTCTATTGACCATCATCAATACAGATAACAATTTTGGATGCTACGAATCTCGCGCCTCATGAGCGGTATGTCGTGATCACTATCGTCAACAGCCGACATGGAGTTTCGCGCCAATAGTATCGCAGGCGATTAACGTGTGACACACATTCATGAAGTAATTGCTCATCGCTCTTACTCGAAACAGCTTTGGCGCCGTGAGAAAATTTTTACATTATCTCTCCAAGCTTGAAGCTTGTCTTGATGTAAAACGTTAGCACTAAACGCTTAAGTCTAAACTCACTATAGCGTTCTGTATGCTTTGTTCGGCAAGAGGAATCGCGGTTGAGTAGATGGTGTTGCCTGTGCAGATTTTACACGAAAACCGCTGTTTTTCTTAACCCCTATGATGTCTACAGAACAATGTAGTATTTAACAGCCTTTCGTCTACAAGGTCGTTAGAGACGGGAGACATTCAGATAGGGCAAGGGCCATGCAGTAAGACAAGCGCCATGCAGTAAGACGAGAACAATGCAGTGAGACTACTAGGAAGTATAGCAGTCTCAAATGGGGTTAGATGGGGCAACGAAAGACCACGGTCAGCTCCCCCCCCTCCCCGATCCTACCCCTCCCCCCTTCCCCTTCACCCCTCCCCCTACACACAAGCCCATAATGTGGAAGGCATTGTCATTTGCATAGTGTCTAAACATAACGAGTGACATGAATTGTTATTTTAACCCTAGGTATGGCACCTCATGCACCATCATTAAAATTGGCTACACCTCTCATTTTCGGTCTCTGTGTGCATCAGTTCGTAATAAGGAAATCCGAAAAGTCAAATTCATTAACACAGGGCAATGTCGATGAGCCGCCAACAGACTTCTGGAAATCGCATAAGTTATTCTAATCAGGTTAGGTGGGTTATTATTATGAATTAAAGGTATGAAGTTATTCAAGTGGTTTATTTCGTCGACCCATGTCGACGGCTTATCGCGGCTTCATAGTGCAAGATAATATTCAAACAACCCAACTTATCGTATATGCAAGTACATAACTCTAGACTTAACTCTGCATGCGTTATATAAGTCTGCAAGGAATTAAATAAACTATTAATCCAACCTCCGCGATCCACCACAGACCAACCACATTCATTACCGACTGATATTATAGGACCACGTGCGTTTCCTGTCTCGGTCCACCAATTAAAACACTTTTGCCACACAGCTTGGTCTATAACACAGTGAAGAAGTCTATGATTCTCTAATTGTGGTACATAGTAAGAATTCTGCACAATGCCCAGTAGAGCTTTCTCGCAGTTGCTTGAATTTCGAGAGTGGTGCATTTTGATTCGTACGTGAACTGGCGCACTGATTGCATATGAGTCCTGCCCTGAACACCCTACAACACTTGTACCCGGAAAATAAAATAGTCCTGGACATCCAGCACGCTTCTGTCCACGTACAAAGGGTAGGGAAGGTGTTTTTGTCCCTGATATCACGGTACAAGAATATTAAGAGTAACGAAATGGGAATGTGGCTCCAAAGAGGCATGTCATGATTATTAGACAATTCAGTGTGCCATCACCTTCCACGCCGTCACTTGACTCGTACGGTACAGAGTTTTGCATGGATGCGAAGAAGAGTGGCTCAAACTTACAGACAGCAAGCTGCCATGACTAAGGTCCACTACTCAGCTGTAGCGCACGTCCTTACAGCCACAAAGACGGGATGAAGTCTTTCTCATCTTCACATAGGACATAGTACTAAGACGCAACCCTTCTTGCTCCAAAGGGAGCACACACAAATACGTGATGCTTGTGGTGTATGGATCACAATGCGCCACATTTTAGTAGAGTGTGTTAAAACAAGAAGGCATCAGCTAATTTACTGACAGATTTGCCATTTATTTCACCTGGCAACCAAACGAATTTCGGCCAACGCGATCCGCTAATAACGGGTAGATGTAGTAAGACGATGTGGTAGTAGTATGCGCTGTTTCCATCTCGAAGTAGAAGTTTATAAACGCTACTAACGTAAATGCGGAAGCTTTATCCGACAGTAGGAACTTACAGGGTCCAAAAATTCAAAAAATAACCATCAAACATCTGAAGTCGTCGGGACATTAACATACATGGTGGGGGGAAGCCAGCATATACGCGTATATGCACACGAGTGCGAACGGGTTCCCGTCTTTTGACCAAGGGAACGGACCGGCATAATCAATGAACATCTTGTGCAGCAGAACCTGAATAACGATGGAGGACTGTAAGGCTCGCTGCGTGTTCAACGCCGGATTACTAAGGCCAACAGGCCTGCTTGTAAACCTCGAATAAAATTCACGCGGATCTTCATTCTGGTCTTAAAATTACCTAATTGCCGTATTACGAGTGTTTCAAGACGATACTTAAACAAACACGGTACCAGTTGCGATGGTAAATGCCAGTCAACACATGACATCCCCCCTCATAAATAAGGCAGGACTATCCCATCTTTTCTCAAACGCTCTTTAATGGGACCCAACTCGGGATCTATGATTGCTGCGAAAATTTCTTAAAACAGAGTGGAGTCCCCAAGAAAACCGGGAACGCCACTTCATCTTGTTCGTTGCGTCACTTGCACCTGTTCGTGTGTATTCCTCACTGTCTGTGCTAAACATGCGGTTCAGATGATCCGTGACATTATGTTCTGGAAATATGTTTAACCTTGAGGTGAAATGTGAATATCCGCAAAGCCCACCCATCTACACGTCCCGTCTGCCTTGACCACAATAGCACCTGCTAACGGCTTGCTTATCAGTGTCTAGCTAGAAGCTCTGCGGCTCTAAATAACTTTTAAACTTCTCTGAGGCAAGTAGAACGGCCAAGCCGCCAAGTTCGTACACCGAGTGCTCAGCTTCCAATGGATGAACGCCCTGTGAAGCATAAGCCACCGGTCTTCTCATATTAGAATATCCCTGAAGAAAAACCACACCGACCGCAGATGAAAACCTAAGCCACCATTTCGAAGAATACTTGTGGACAATAAATTCCTTTTCAAAATTTGGCGTTGCTTCTCAGAGCCGTTCACTAGATCGAAGGCACCCAAATATGCTAAAGGTTTTGCTTTACTTAGACATGCTTACAGCACCTGGCAAACGGTACAAAAACATAATCTGCTGGTTCCCTGAATTTTTCTGCACAAGTAGCCGAAATGACCGCAACACACATATTCAAAATCAGGCGTAATCTACTACAAAAATGCTTAACAATCAGGTAACGGCAAATACTGACCCCTGCACAGGGCAAGCACCTACGTACACGCCAGTAACAGATTACTCTTTCCTTTAGGCACATTATTGGTCGAATAAGGGAGAGAGTTAACAGCTTCCACCAGAAATGAGGAACCACTGTATGGGAGCCCACTCACACAGCTCAAGACACTGCCCCACTCGTGCTTTCCTGGAACCGTCAGGAACAGTTCCATAACAAAGATCCTTTGCGGTGTCGTATTTCCACTCAGTGTTGCAACAGTCAAATGACCTACTCACCAGTTTCCAGTGATAAACCACCAGAAAACAACTAACAAAAATGGCCCTGCTCTCATAATCGCTAAAATTTGCAATAAAATTTTTAAAAATTAGTATGAAAAAATAGGTATATTAGTAATTAGTTTCCTTTATTTTTAAGTAACAAAAGATTCACAATCATTAAATGAACATACAATAAATAAATTAGCAAGTCAAGATCAGGAACATACAAAAAGATCTGTAACGACAGCTAATTGTTTAAATGAATTCGTCTACTTCAGATGAATCATTTTTGTTTGCATCATCATCGTCGTCGGTTTGAGATTGATGCGATTCTTTGGTAATGATTTGTTTCACAACGTTTATTGGAATTTCATATCCGCTTCAGCATTTTCCTTCAAACTTCAAACCACAGCGTACTCTTAATATAGCAGTTAAAAGATTTAACTTCATTCTATTCCTCTGCTTGTTTTTTGTTACATTCATACTGTTAAACAGTCTCTCAACATCGGCATTGGAATGAGGCAGTATTAGGAGGGTAATCGCAAAAGTCGTTAATGCCTCAATTCCCCTAGAGTATCTTTTGAATGCAATACTTCATTCCAATTTTTTTTATCTTTGGTCTCGTTCCAGTTCAACAAATGAATTTGTCGCCACTGATCATCCACTCATGTTACAAATTCTATAATTTTGTTGAACTGAGCCGTTATATCAATTAGATTTTTTTTGTTGTGATCAAGTGCTAGTTCAAAGCTTATTCTGGAAATTTTTTTTCATCAACGTCAAATTTTTTGGTAACCTGTTTTTTATTTCCTCAATTAGACTTGCTATAAATGTTACGCACCGATTACGCAACATTTCTTCGTCTTCCTGTGGTAATCCTTTTTCTCTCATTTCATGCAATTGCTTTTCAAAGCGGAATCCCAGATAACATCTTCGATCGAAGAAATCACGAATTTTTTGAGTAAAACTTTAACTTCCTTTGAAGGTAACGCAACTTGGTAAAAAGCATATTTATCAGGTTGGTCAACTCATCAAAGGGTTTGGTGTGATCTGTATCTTTTAACTCGGACATTTTATTGACTGTTTATTTCAATTAATATTGGATATAAAAATGAAATATATGCATAATTAATCTCGTTCGCATACATAGTGTGTAGTAACTCTGCCGTGTGACACCTTTCGCGCACTTTAGCTACGGAAAAATGTGTTTTATATCTCTGACAATTGCGTGTGTATTCTTGATACAGCGGATGATATTGATAACCACCTTGTTTGGCACGCTTGAGCTATTTTTAACGGTTTCTGTCCATGGTTGATGGTTTTGTATAGCTTCTTAGAAAGAGATTATCTGAAAGAGGAGCGACTAAACCAGTCATATGTCTCTTTAATTAAAAACTCCAAATTCCTCTGTAAAAATTCTTTTGCAGCAGCTGAAAGAGCCAGTCGCAAGGAATGGTACAAGCAACATTAGGTGTGGTACCTCTTCTTTTAGTTTCGTAAATTATTATCTACTCCAACCATGACTCAGGCATTATCCGAAGCAAAGCTCATTAAATTTTCAAGTTGCAGATCGAATCGTTGAAGTGTCTTCTTTATAGCACAGATAATAGCTTGAGCAGTACACTCGTACAGGATGTAGGTACTATTTTTTGGTGTAATTTACTGTAATAAACTATAATCAATCCAAAGTATTTATGTACAGCGATATCATTAGGCCGGCCGGAGTGGCCGTGCGGTTCTATGCGCTATAGTCTGGAACCGCGTGACCGCTACGGTCGCAGGTTCGAATCCTGCCTCGGGCATGAATGTGTGTGTTGTCCTTAGGTTGGTTAGGTTTAAGTAGTTCTAAGTTCTAGGGGACTTCAGTCCCATAGTGCTCAGAGCCATTTGAACTATATTTTTTTATATCAGCAGATTCATCAATTAATAACCTAAATGGATGTCCTTTGCAATCTTGTTTCAGAACGTCAGTGAAATGTGGTTTCTTATAACTGTGGTGCTCTTAATTTAGTGCAGCTGAACTTTTTCGATGTCTTTTTCATGACTGATTAATTACCTATCCCAAATGGTCGACTACACGGATACTAGTATGCATGATTGGCTAATGCAAGCCTTGCTTCTTCCTTTTTTTTATTCCCAATGGACTCTGACTAAAAAGAAATTTTAGGATGCATAGTTTCAACCTGCAACAATTTACTTAGTCAAACAGTGGTCAAAGATGTAAAACCGATCAATGAATGACTAATCAATTAAAAAAACTTTGCTTACCTTTCTATTTTGTAGATGCTTCTTTGACATACCACGAGGCATCAAATCTCCATGGTGGCTCCTTAAAACTGTACCACAAAATTTGCACTTCGCTACCTGACTCGTAGTACTTTCAATAACGTGAAGACAATCTTTTAAATGTGGGTCTTGAATGCCAAGTATTCCGAAACTTTTGCGTATATTACGGTTTCGGCATAGTTATACGCGTATGAAGTCGTGAAGTAATACCATACACTGAGAATCACAACTGTATAGCGCACACCACGAGCGACGACAGTCGAGTTGCCTTTCCTGCGCATCTGACATGACGCAACCTGCGTGAGCCAACAACAAGCGCTCAGTGGTTATTCGAAGCGAGAATGAAATAAGTGAAGACCCATTGTTTGAAACCAGTTACTGCACTCCCTGCACCTGCATGCATCAGTGTTGTCTTCGCAGTAAAAGTTATACAGGGTGAGTCACCTAACGTTACCGCTGGATATATTTCTTAAACCACTTCAAATACTGACGAACCGATTCCACAGACCGAACGTGAGGAGAGGGGCTAGTGTAACTGTTTAATACAAACCATATAAAAATGCACGGAAGTATGTTTTTTAACACAAATCTACGTTTTTTTAAATGGAACCACGTTAGTTTTGTTAGCACATCTGAACATATAAACAAATACGTTATCAGTGCCGTTTGTTGCATTGTAAAATGTTAATTACATCCGGAGATATTGTAACCTAAAGTTGACGCTTGAACCCTCCGACGTTCAGTTGCGTTTTGTAACAAACACGGGCCACGGGCGTTTCATAGGACGTGGAGGACGCATAAATTGGCCAGCCCGTTCTCCTGATCTTACACCTCTGGACTTCTTTCTGTGGGGTACGTTAAAGGAGAGTGTGTACCGTGATGTGCCTACAACCCCAGAGGATATGAAACAACGTATTGTGGCAGCCTGCGGCGACATTACACCAGATGTACTGCGGCGTGTACGACATTCATTACACCAGAGATTGCAATCGTGTGCAGCAAATGATGGCCACCACATTGAACATCTATTGACCTGACATGTCGGGACACACACTATTCCACTCCGTAATTGAAAACGGAAACCACGTGTGTACGTGTACCTCACCCCTCATGGTAATGTACATGTGCGTCAGTGAAAAAGACCAATAAAAAGGTGTTAGCATGTGGACGTAATGTGCTGTTCCAGTCTCTTCTGTACCTAAGGTCCATCACCGTTCCCTTTGGATCCCTACGTAATTCGGTGCTCTCCGATACACACGATCGAAGAGCGGAGGAGTGGTACTCAAGCGTCAACTTTAGGTTACAATATCTCCGGATGTAATTAACATTTTACAATGCAACAAACGGCACTGATTACGTATTTGTTTATATGTTCACATGGGCTAACAAAACTAACGGGGTTCCATTTAAAAAAAGTAGGTTTGTGTTAAAAAACGTACTTCCATGCATTTTTTATGGTTTGTATTAACCAATTACACTAGCCCCTCTCCTCACGTTTGGTCTGTGGAATCGATTCGTCAGTATTTGATGTGGTTTACGAAATATATCCAGCGGTAATGTTAGGTGATTCACCCTGTATACTCCGGAAATCAAATAAAGTAGACATAACATATTTCGAAACATATAAATAGCTTAGTGCTTGAGAGATCGCATTTTCAGTAACTGAAACTAAATTCTACTAAAACGGTATAAAATGCACCAGCCACTAGAAGCAGTATTTCCCTACTAAAAGGAGGGTAGAAACTACCAGTTTTAGTGGAAAATCCTGTAAGTTGGCAACACTGTTTCCGCTGTTCTGACTGCACGATCTTCTTTCAGCTGCTGACTAGATCATAGCTAGCCTGGTGCCTAGTCAACTCCATCCTGTTTGGCCACTTGATGGCACTCCAGGGTTCCCTCCCACCTTACTCACTCGATCGGACTCCCAGTTGCGCTGATGTTTTCAGCTGGCCCACTCGCACCAGTGCCAGTGTCACTAGCCGGCCGCGGTGGTCTTGCGGTTCTAGGCGCTGCAGTCCGGAACCGCGGGACTGCTACGGTCGCAGGTTCGAATCCTGCCTCGGGCATGGATGTGTGTGATGTCCTTAGGTTAGTTAGGTTTAAGTAGTTCTAAGTTCTAGGGGACTGATGACCTAAGATGTTAAGTCCCATAGTGCTCAGAGCCATTTGAACCAACCAGTGTCACTGCGCTCTCGCTGACAGCGCCCTCACGCGAAGTCACGCTGCGGCAGCTGCTCCCACGGCCACAAATCTGATCACGTCGAGTCTCAGACCGCCATGGCTGACGTCTCGTGATGGAATATATTTATAAGTTTTCGTGTTGCCGTTATGTTGGTTCTGTTTGGAAAGGAATCAATAAACTCTGATTTATTTAACTCAAAGCATTTGTGAGACGTGAATATGATTTATTTTTCAATGCATTGGAACATCCTGCCTGCGTATTTTCTATTATTTAACTGTTGTGTGACTGTCATCAGGGTATTGCGACTAACGCGTTGCTTGGCCCCTCGATGTTAAACGCAGATAAATAAGTAGGACCAACAATAGCACACTGGACAGTTCAAACCAAGCGCCTGGCCATCCTGAGTAGGTTTTTCCATGATTTCCCAAAATCCTTCAGGCGAATACCGAGATGGTTCCTTTGGAAGTGAATGATCGACTTCGTTCCCCATTGTTCCCTAGTCGGACGGGACCGATGACCTCGCTGTTTGGTCCCCTCCCCCAAATCAACCAACCAACCACCAATCAACCCGTTTGGTAAAAAACCGTGTCCTGCCGTGTGAAGAAATCCGTTACTGCCTGCTGCACATCGTCGTCCGGCAGGGGTCGTGCACCTTTGAAGGCCACTTTTAAGGTACCGAAGGCGTGATAATGGCATGAGTAGGTATCAGAAGTAAAGGGCGGGTACTCAAATGTCTCCCACTGAAGATGGAATAAGTTCCACGTTACAACACAGCGTGATTAAATTTGGCGTTAATGGACTGTGGAAGCAGATAACTGACGCGACTGGATTTGCTAACAGCGAGAGATCGCCTGCAGCATCTCTCGTGGGCTCGTGACCATATCGGCTGGACCCTAGACGACTAGAGAATTGCAGCCTGGTCAGATGAGTCCCGATTTCAGTTGGTAAGAGCTGATGGTAGGGTTCCAGTGAGCCGCATACACCACAAAGCCACCGACTCGTCAACAAGGCACTGTGCAAGCTGGTGGTGGCTCTATAAAGATGTGGGCTGTGTTTACATGGAATGGATTGGGTCTTCTGCTCAGAATGAACCGATCATTGAATCATTTAGTAGAAATCGTTATGTTCTGCTACTTGGAGATCATTTGCCGCCATTCATTTGCATCATCTTCCCAAACAACGATGGAAGTTTTGTGGAAGACAATGTACCATGTCAGCAGGCCACAGTTGTTCGCTATTCGTCTGGACAGCTCGAGCTAATGATACGGCCAGTCGAATCACTGACATGAATCCCATCGAACATTTATGGGACATAATGGAGAGATCAGTTCGCACACAAAATCCTGCACCGGCAACAGTTTCGCAATTATGGGCTGCTCTACAGGTAGCATGGTTTAATGTTTCTGCAGGAGACGTTCAACGGCTTGTCGAATGTGTTCCGTGTCGAACTGGCGCATTTAGCCACGCAGAAGAAAGTGAACATGATGTCAAGAGGTATACCTTGACTTTTGTCACCTCAGTGCGTAATGCATAGGCTGCAGTAAGGATTTACAAAAACCATTACGATGTGTAAACTGAGGCCAGTACAGGAATTATTCGTTTATATCTTGATTCAGAATGACGTGAATGTTATTCTTTAAGAAAAAATGTTGACCAGTATTACCTGTCATCTACGAGTCGTTCCTGTTGGCATTGCGGTCTGTACACAGTGTTAATTTTAGGCGACAAAATGTCTGAAGTTTGCCGACTATTACCGCTCTGCCAACCGAGAGCACTACTGCACGTTTACGCGGATCTTGTGAATGTATTCAGAACGAAATGCCCAGCTGTTGCTGCCTCAGCCGTAATGTGAGCGTGAGCAAAAGGGATCTGGCAACACCGTCTCAACCCATGCTCTGCTGTCAATGACTATCATTTTCATCGCGGTGAAACACCAAGTGTATTCGTGTCGCTGCAAAAGGCGTGGCCCCTCGGCCGACCGGGGCAACGGAATGCAGAGTGCGTTGCCCTGGGCGACGCAGTTTCCTTGTGGCTGACTCGTGCCAGTTGCCAAGGCCAATTCCTGGAAGCATGGTGCAACACCTCTCACTGAAGTCCGCGGACAGCTTCCCGCTACTATACAAAACAACAGGGGCCGTCCATAATGCCACAACCGTCAAGATTTTACTAATTTTGTGTCTGCAGTCGGTGTCCTGTGATAACCTAAAGATTTTAAGTGCACACGGACTTCCCCTGATTATGAAACCTACTTTGGAAGTTATTTGCTCTGACCCGATTGTTCGATCGTTCATGAGCATTAAACTGTTCGCCTGATTTTTGCTCAAACCAAAATGTACTATCCTTCGTTATAAAAAGGTTGTCCTGGAATTACTACTGCTAGCAGCTTGTCTCATTGCACACATCTACATAAACAAAACACTTGCGTTCACTGAGAAGAAGATTAAATTAAAACTGTTACTCAAAAACCACTGCCAAAATCAAACTGCGCACTGCCCAAAAAAATTGAAACAGTGACAGTACGTAGCAACACTATGAAACATACACTCCTCGCTGGCCCATTAAAATCTGAGTTCCAAAGAAAATGCTTAGAATCTGCACAATGGAAACGTTAGATGAGAAACGTAAGAACCAACAAAATATGAAAAGAATCTCATCTGGAAAATTACAGTGTAATCAGCGGCAACAGCACAGCATGAAGAAATCACGCCAACTGAAATATGCTAAAGTAAAACTAAACTACAGGGAGAAAGGCTGGGCCGGCCACGGTGGCCGTGCGGTTCTGGCGCTGCAGTCCGGAACCGCGGGACTGCTACGGTCGCAGGTTCGAATCCTGCCTCGGGCATGGATGTGTGTGATGTCCTTAGGTTAGTTAGGTTTAAGTAGTTCTAAGTTCTAGGGGACTGATGACCTAAGATGTTAAGTCCCATAGTGCTCAGAGCCATTTGAACCATTTTTTGAGAAAGGCTGGGATGATTTTCCCATACTAAAACAAACGTTTTACTCGAAATGTAAATACTAATCCGTCCATTATAATGACAATGCTCTATTTTAAACTCTTATTTCACAAGAACATAAAACTCACAGAAACCTAAGAACTTTACCTTCTTTACAAAAGTCTTACAAGGCAATGCTTTTACGAATATACGATCTGAAATGGATTAAACTGAAAAGGTCTAAACTGAGGAGGGGAGGTGGGCTGTGTGTTGCAAGAATTTGAAAGGTATGTGCTGTGATGCGATCAGGACAGAGCCAGTGGAAAATGTCGATAGTTCCCAACCGCAAGGTTGGACGAGTAGTACATCTTCGAGTAGTAAGATCTTTGACAGCTAACAGAGCTAGGTGCACGCGGTAAAAGTTTGAGAGTGGTCAGGAGATGCGCAGAGACAGCAGACGTGTTTCGAGTTGGAGCTAGATGCCTGCAGGAGGCAGCCGGGTCGTGACAGCATCAAAGTAAGAATTGGCGCTACGCACATAGTAAGCTATATATTGAGCGAAATTCGGCACATACCTGGGGAAACTAGAAAGAATAATTAATAAAATAGGTTTTCTTTGGTTAAATAATGTCTAAAAGCTAGATAGAAATCCCATTGTTGATGCAATAAGCGTTTTGTGAAACTTTCTCGTAAATCCATGCTATAGAAGTTTTTTTTAGTTTTTCACATGTGCCTTAAAAGTTTGAACAATAAATATTTTTTAGATAAAATTAGAGTTTCATCTCACACCTTCTGTCGTTTTCAGCATCCTGTGCTTGCATTGAACCAAAAGGTACATTAAAGTAAAGTTTGCATGAGTAAAGCTAATAATTTCATTTATCAGAGTAAAATAATCTATATGCCATTGCACAGTTGGCAAATTATTCAGATCAGGACAGAATTTTTATTAAGTAACAAACAGGGCCACAATGAGTAAAAGTATCTAGCATGACAATTTTATGCCATTGCACTACGGCTGAGTTGAATATATGTTTTATTATCGGCTAAACGGGAAGGAGTGCACGAGCTAAGTCCACAGATGCAGTCAGATGCAAGGTTGGTGACTTTTATTTATTTTTACCACTAAACTTTCATGCAGTCAGATGTGTATTTTGAGCATTAATTTTCCAACAATATTTTCATGCAGTCAGATAAAGTTCAGTTCAGTTAAATACGCAGTCAGATGCAAGTTTTATTAAAGACTAAAGCAGTCACATGCAGTTCAGTCTAGTTTAGATAGAGAATTTTTATTAACAACACTTTCAAATTGCTAACATTACCAGAACGCGCCAGCAAAAAATTATTACCTTGAAAACAAATCCATAATGAAACCAATTCCCTCTGTTCCCTAAATCGCTGTGTCTTTAAGTCGTTCCTTCAGCTTAATAATTCCTAACAAGTTTCTTCAGCAAATCCTCCTCCTATATCCACTACGGCAAAAGTTCTACCATCTTACTCCACGTCCAACACTCGACTACTCTCTTCTCTACGGAGCCAAAGATATGCAAGTTCAGAGATACGACTGTCACTGCCGTAAATCAACGATTCCATAGATGACACACGCGACTGCTTCGCTCTCGAACATAATATTTTCACTCATTCTGAAACTATCCGTAATTAAATGTGCAGTCCACCTATAAATATGTCCACCTTTCAACTTCAAGGATTTTTTCTTTATTGTTTTTCATCCGCGTCACCAACAATGACGAGGTGTGGACTACCAGCTGTACAAAATTATAGCCTTCAGCCAAAAGTTTTAAAAAATTATCAAGACGTTAGAACCATGATTAAAAGTTGAGCAGCTTACAGACTTGGAATCCATCCGTCGTTATTGCCGTGGAGGTTATTAAATGCAAGTTTCTTTGAAATGGTGCTGTCGTCTTGGTAAGATCTTATCTTACCATGGATACATTAAAAGAGTTGAGCCTATGTATTTTATAATTCACAGTGCTATTGTTTCTCACATTTATTGGGTAAGTCATAATAAGTAGTCGGTTCTTCGACTAAACACACTAAGCAACCACCGACTGACCTTATTCATCGATATGTATTAATATTTTCTTAATGCGAATGATAACGACTTACATGATTGTAATAAATGTGGTACCTTTAAGAGCAATTACCCAAAGGATGGACATAATTAAACTGGTCACTACAAACGTTTCTACTAATGAACCATTAGACTGTATGTGCATTGGGTTGGTTACTAGTCGCTAATTTAGATCAAGGGGCGAGGACAGTATTAAATTTAACACGAATTTCATTTTCATTCAGAGTGTGTACGGCAACAGATTAGAAAGCCAACTTCAGAGTTTGCGTTTGAGATGGCGATTATTCTACAGTCACGTTATCATTAGTTCTGACATTCGCTCAGTAGAGCTACTGGTTAAAGATAATTTCTGTTCATATTAACACTAGTTACAAAATACGGTGGATTCTGTAGCAGCAACAGGTCTCAACAGAACAGTTTGTACTAGCCTTGATTTCCCGTGTTCATAGTCACCATATTGAATCTTTTAAAGTAAATAACGACCAAAGTAACATTCGGGTTTAATTACACAATAAAATGGTGCATCTGATGAATGTATACTAGTTATCAACCATGTCATTAATAGAGTCGCTGTCCATACAGCCGCCGCGGATTTTCCGCTCCAGTATAAATGCAGACCGGCGTGCCACGCTCGCGCGACCAGTATCGGTCCCCGCTTCCTTCGGATACGTATCATTCCTGACGGGAATACTGCAGTGAATTAGTTACGAGAAAGAACGCGAGACAGAAATATATTCACTACAGGGAAGCTGCACGTGGATATTAAATTTGAACAGATTTAATGAAAAGGAATAGTGCTTCATCTCCTTACAAGACGTTTAAACCCTATTTACAGAAGGGAACGCTGTCATTTATGTAATTTAGACAAGCTAAGATGCATTGTGTTTGATGACTCTCCACATGGCAAGCTATATATCTACGGGCCATCATCCACACAATATTGACGGAAGTGCTATCCTGCTTTCCCAGTTTGATATTCTTATGGGAATACGCCATATGAAACCTAATTTAGCGGGAGATCCATCAAGAGAACATTTTCCTTTGTATCATGCACCACGTGACACATAAAGCATAGATGCATTTTCATTGTAAATTTACCCTTAATGAATGATCGTCTCCCCTTTTTGATTCACAGATCACTTTCTCAACGTACTCAGACATTTTGATACAAAAAAATATAAAATTGTACAGAGCCTTTTCCACCACTGGGGCCCTCGCTCTCTCTGGGTCTGATTCCAACTCATACAAGATAATTTCTAAAGTTACCACACGCAAAATATCATCACACAAGCGTTTTGTATAGGAGTAGAGCCTAATATTTTTCGATCGACTTGAAGGAGGTCGTAATTAACAAACCCTTCGTGCCCTTGCTTGGTACAAGTGAGAACATGGACTCACACAAAGCTTCACTCGTAAAATCGATCTTAATCATCAACACACGTATTTTGTTTCACACATGGATTTTATCGCAACTGTACCTAAAAATCTTAACTTGGAATAGATCGTTATTTACAACCCTATTGTGCCCTTGTTCGGCACTAGTGAGAGCATGGTCGCTCATAAATCTTCACACGAAGATTAACTTAAAATCAACGCCCGTAATTATTCCACACAAGCAAAATTTTAATTCACGCTTCTACCTAACATTTTAACGTTGAAATAGAAATGTTACTATGAACATTCCACTGGAGGTGAATTGAGCAATCTCATTGTGTCTGCGGATTATACACTGCAACCACATCCGTTTGTCATCAGTTTCCATGCCAGAGTGACTAACCGTTAGTCTTCTTTTTGCGTCTCGGAAGTCTGCCAACCCTGGCTGTTTTTATTGCTATCCTAACTCACCGCCACTTGAGCTGCAGCTAGTGTCCTGTTGACCTGTCACCTTCTTTGGAGCAGCACTCCACCTTCTTTTTGTGCACCTGCATAGTAGACGCTATGCAAAGTCTGTGCTATGCGAAGTATACCAAACATTCATACGGGATATGGATTGCAGACAGTACTAAAGGAAATATTTAAAGAAACCAAGCTCTTTCTTCCTTCAGTCTGTTTAGGTTGTTAAACTGCCGGAATTAACAAGAAGTAGTAAATCTGACATGAGGTAATCACAGAGATC
This sequence comes from Schistocerca nitens, assembly GCF_023898315.1. Classification (NCBI taxonomy): domain Eukaryota; kingdom Metazoa; phylum Arthropoda; class Insecta; order Orthoptera; family Acrididae; genus Schistocerca; species Schistocerca nitens. Next base: position 132,002,086 of record NC_064617.1, on the reverse strand, counting down.
AGCCAGGAATCTCCCATGTATATTTGAAATCTACAAAACGGTGGATTTATTATGTTGTTTACAAAAATTACATAGATGATTATGTTATTTATGTTTTAAATTTAAAATCAGAAGATTAAAAAGTAGAGATAAGAATAAAAGTATATTTGAAACATGTTGAAAAAACGGTGATGTTCTTTAAAAGCGGATCAGTAAAATTTCACTGAAAAGTTGAAGTATTGAGGAAAAATTTGTTTTTGGGAGAGGAAAAGGAGTGTCCTGCAAGGCTGAAGGCTGTGTTAAAAATCTAGGGCCCATATGGTGGTATCTATGGAAACGAAGGTAGCTTTTGGTTCAAAAACATGGCTCTGAGCACTATGGGACTTAACTGCTGAGGTCATCAGTCCCCTAGAACTTAGAACTACTTAAACCTAACTAACCTAAGGACATCACACACATCCATGTCTGAGGCAGGATTCGAACCTGCGACTGTAGCGGTCGCGCGGTTCCAGACTGTAGCGCCTAGAACCGCTCGGCCACAACGGCCGGTGTCTGCAGCTTTTGGGGTGGGTAGTGGGAAGACAGAAAGTGAGCAGGATTTGGTATGTGGGAAGGGCCAGAGTATAAAGAAGACAAGGGATTGGAAATGATGGAGAGGGAAGAAAGAGCTCAAGATGTGAAATGAAGACAGTGGGGAAGGTTTAATAGGACTAGTGGGACAAACTACATATGGATCCACTCTCCTTTGCCAGATGTACCCAAGATGGCGGAGATGACATCAACCAAGATGGCGACCTGTAGACTTGGCAACAGTGCATGACGTAATCCAAGATGGCGGCCGTGATGTCAGCTAATGATGTGAGTACAGGAATTTTCTTTGTCCCTACCCCCCCCCCCCCAGTTCCCACCCCCACCTGGGAATTGGTGAGAAATACAAATTTGGGAGGAGTTTTTTAATATTTTTTCAAAATCTGGGGCCTCAATCATAATTTATTTCCTTAAAGTCAGTACCGCCATTAGACTGTCTTTTATTAGCAGTTTTGCATTTACATGATCATGATTTCGGCTTTACAGTGCCGTTATCAAGTGTTTTAATGTTATACAGTGCCTAAGATGGCATAGTGTCGTATTGAGCTTTAGACAATGTGTTTAATAGTGTATTTTAAATACGACAGTATGCTATCTTAGGCACTGTATAACATTAAAACACTTGATAATGGCACTGTAAATCCGAATTTATGATCGTGTACATGTAACACTGGTAATAAAAAGCAGTCTAATGGCGGTACTGACTTTAAAGGAGTTTTGTTTCTCCTCTCACCTGACGAGAATTGGTGGCACACGTTAAGTCTTTGCTGAGCTGTCATTGTGGAACCATCATGATGTGTTCAATCATCGAGATGAATGTGAAGGATAGAGCAGCTTTCAGTACCTGTATGACATGTACACATTCGAAGGAGTGCTGTAGCCACAGTTCACTACATGAGGAATGGAAGACTATGATAATGGAAGAGTGTAGGAGAAAGCATCAGAAGAATTCAATTCACCAGATTGCGACAATGCAGAGGGATGGAACCAAGATGCATGTCGTAATCAATACATGTTCATGTGCATGTGCAAGCTTTCCAGATATTCCACCCTCCAAAAACCGAAGAGGCAAGCAGTTGATGTCAATTTGCTTCAGTGGAAGCACATTTGTATACATGATATATACCGTTGAAGAGCCACTGCTCATCCCCATCCAGTTCCCCTCCACCAACCCATCGTCATGGCTGTGCAGCTATCAAAGAGCTATTGGTGCCTGACTGGTAGGAGCTTAACAGCCATGTTGCCTTTAAGAATACAACTGAGGACTGCACCCATAGCCTCCTACATGCAGGATGGAAGCAACCATTAATGCTTGAACATATGAAGAGGAAGAATACCATCCTGCAAATGAATGCTTTGCATAGAGATCTATTAAAGATGCATTACACAACACATGGAAACATTTGTCTCTGCTGGAACTGTCTGTCATTTGTAAAACCTACATATAAGCTCCCACCCCACAAGAGAAAACTGCCTCCAATCCAACAGATCTATGAACTGAGCTAGTTCACGAGTTCACCACTAGGGGACACCATGATAGGTCACATGATCATGCAGTTCAGCAAATAGAAGCACAGCATCATGATGATGATGTAGGCATGGTGCGTATAAGGAGAGCCCAGCAGCTGCTCAAAACCTATCACCATCAGTCAGTCAGTCGGCCAGGATGAAGAAGCGCCAGTTAGCGCAGCAGAGCAGGAGGAGGAAGGAGCAGAAAAGTAAGTATCTACTTTGCTGTATTATTATTATTATTATTATTATTATTTCTGTAGCAGCAACATATGATGGCGATGATTATTCTTCTCTCTCCACCAGATGTCTCCAGCTTGTTGGGATCAGCACAAGTGTCAGCAAGATCCAACCTTTTGGCACCAGCAAGTTCTAGCCCGTGGGGAACCACACCTATGGAGCCCGCAAGATCCAACCTGCCGTGACTGGCATGTTCTATCCTAATGGGTCCTGCACATGCGGTGGTGGCAAGCTCAAGCTTGTTGGGGTCAGCAGGCTCCAACTCACAGGGATCCGCACCTGGGCAATCGATAGTTGCGGTCTCACCCATGGAGGATCCTCTAACACAGCTTCTCAGCATGCTGGATCAATATAATAAGACTCTATTGTCTGTGCCACTCAATACTGTCAAGGGTGCAACATTGTACTGGGCTCCATCATATACACCATCCATTGAGCCAGGAGCAAGAGACGGTTCAAAGGGTTCAACCAGCTCTGAGCACTATGGGACTTAACTTCTTAGGTCATCAGACCCCTGGAACTTTGAACTACTTAAACCTAACTAAACTAAGGACATCACAAGCATCCATGCCCGAGGCAGGATTCGTACCTGCGATCGTAGCAGCAGCGCGGTTCCAGACTGTAGCGCCTAGACCCGCTTGGCCACTCCGGCCGGCCCAAGAGGAAGAGACATTCCAGCATCGGTGGAAGAACAGATGGCTAACCACGCTGGTGTGGATGAGAAGCTACCCACCCCCAGTGCATCACCATCTTTACTATTTGCTTTATGCTCTACCTTAACAACTAGCAGTTCGAAACGTCTTCATCTAGGAATTGAAGTTTCACAACACGGTGACTTGTCAGCTGTGTTACTGCTCGAAAATGTGCCAAAAAATATTAATGATCGTTTTTCAGACTATGAGTGGGATGAACTCTGTCATGCAAAAGCTTACATCAAGAGACATATGACTAAGGAATATGCTCCGTCCTAGTCCTACCAGGACATCTGCTGTGGAGGCCTAACTGTGAGTATATCATCAGTGTATGATGATATTACAGTAACAGTTAAAAGTGTCGTTGGTGAGCCATGGTAAAAATTGCTGTTTTGAAGAGCGTGTCGCAGTGCGTAGTGTGAAGCAGTCACCCTCCGTTTCTGGCGGTGGCGCCGCTGTGGCAATCGCAGCTTTGGTGTCTCCCTCTGGTGGGAAAGGGAAAAGTTCGTCTGTTCACGTCCATTTAAGGGGCGCTATGAGCTCGCCAGTCGAGTCAGTCTGGGTCAGTCTCTCGTCCCCCAGCTTGCTAGTCTGTCTCTCGTCCGCATTTGTTAGGCAGTTAGTGTCTGTCTGTCGTTCGGAGTGCTAGTACGTCTGTCGTTCGGATCAACCTTTAAAGCCGCCAAAATGAGAGTCTTTCCACTACGCCAGTAAGAAAACTCAGCGAGTGGTCGCCCGGTTGGGGCTTAGTTTCTGCATCTGAGTCTGCGCGTAAGGCCACCAGTCTACTCGAGTTTGCTCAGGCAGTGGTCATTGGCGGTTGCATCGATCGGTTGGTCGGTCGTGCACTGAGACACAAGATGACTTGTCCGTCTTGAGAGTTGGCGTATGTGAGGTCGCCACGTGAGTCCAGTGGGCAGCGGCGTATAGCGAGGGGTAGTGACTTCGCAGTTGACACGAGAGAACAGGAGTCAACCCACAACATCAGTCTGGCCGGTGCGAGCTGCGACGCCGTGAGACGGGAGATCGGCGCGCCTTCCTGCGTCCGTTGAAGCGGCTGACAGTGGACGGTTCGGGTAGCGATTTGGGGGTGCTGCCCCAGGTTTTCTCGAGAAATCGCAGTTTATTAGAAGTTAAGTGATTGGTGATATGTTGTTTGATTTACTCTTGTAAATTCTACTTGTTTTCTTGGTGAGGTCACCAGCCGTTTTGCTTTAGGGTCGTCCCACGATTCTTCTCCGTTGGCCCACCCGCGGGAAGGTGGTTGTTTATAAATTTTCCCTTGTTTATAAATTTTCCCTTGTGGAGTAGGGGCAGGTTAGAGCAACCCGCAGTTCGGGTTGTTCGGAAGTCTCCCTATCAATCTACCGTACGTTAGTAGCTGCTTCTGTCATGTATGTCCGATTTGGTGCGTTAACGAATTTATTTCTTGGTGTGTAATGGCCTAATACCTGAAATATGTTTTTATCTTGGAAACTTTGATATTATTGCCTATGATCTTGAGAGGTGATATCTGTGTACTGTAGAGCATCTTAACTACTGTTTGGCCAACCTTGTAGAATTTTATATAAGACTGCATTTCACGGGCTTTTGTTTAAATGATCATTTTAGTATATAAAGTTGCCACCCTTTGACCGTAAGACTTTTCTTAGAAGTTAAAATCAAGTTGCACCTTCGGTGGCAAGATTAATATTTTAATTATTAGTGTTTAATACCATTTCTATCCCTCCTATGAGGGGTGCATTCTTTATGTGCGTGTGTAAATTGTTAAAACTCTTAGTTTAAAGTTATCTGGTGTGCTGCAGATTTGAACTAGTGTAGTCTTTCAGAGGCTGTTGTGAGCAGTCGTAACTACTGCCGTGTCAAAAGGGAGCGGCAAGGTTCTCTGCCCGAAAGCTCATACATTCAAAACTTGTTTCTTTCTGCCTCGGAATAAATTGTAACTTTGATATTTAGAGGGTGCTTTCTGATTATAATTTTAAACTTTCTTTTAAAATATGCTTTTAGGCACTATTAAGGTGAATAAAATTCCCATTTGTTAAAAGGAATTTGGATATGATTTTATCAGTTACTCCCTGGCAACTACTTCCATGCTTACATAGTGTGATTAAAAGTGTTAATGTTTTTGATGAATCTCTAGTAAATAAAATAAATTCTTAAGAATATTCTTTGAAAATAAATCACGGTTCAGATGGGCAGAGTATTTACATGCAACACTCAACAGTTGGTAACTTGTGCACTCTGCACTCAGCGATAACTACTACGATGGACAGACTAAATAGATGGCTCCCTTATGTTCAAGCTGTATATGTGGATATCATGAACTGGCTTCGCACATGCAGCATTAACATAGAAGGTATAGATCACTGTTTTAGTACTTGTATAAGTGTCGAAATCTCATGCTATTCCTCAAATAGATGTGGAAAATGTTAAAATTAAATTTACTGATGGAATACCTGACTATTGCAATGCACTGATAACATTGCTGGATATACCTGCAGAATTTGATGGATATAAGAAGCAGCTGTTTTCCAAATACTGCACTGCTACTGCACTGATTAAAAAAGAAGCAAGTGATTTTTTAATAGTGATAATGCTACGTGTAATTGTCAATGGTGAATAAAAAAATGTATTTATTATCTCAAATTTCTATTTGTGTTATTTCTTTAGACAGAATTAACCTGCATATAATGTCACATGTGATTATGCACATCTATGTGCACATTTTCTTTTTTACATAAAAGCCTATTCCACACCAGGACCTAACATACAGTAGGTATCATGGCAAGCTGGGTACAGCACCCTTGCCGCAAGGACATTGTTGTGGGTGACTGGTATTGCGACGATGAAGAATGGAGTGCTCCTTCCCGACAGCATATGTGCTATAATTGTAGATCACTCCAACTGTGGCAAGACAAATGATCTCATGGCTCTGCTAAAAGACGTTGATGGAGTCCGCTTCTAGCATGTCTACATGTTCTCCAAAACAGTATTTCAACCCAAGTATCAGTTACTACAGAGAACATCAGACGATGTAGATGGTGTAATGTACAGGGCATTCACTGAAACCAAAGACTTCCCTCCACCAGAAGAAGTAAAGTCAAACACGGTCTTCATATTTGACAATGTAGATGTAGAAAAGGAGGACCAGATCTGTAGATATTTATACTTCGGTCGTCATATGGGTCTTCACGTATTTCATCTGAGTTAAACATATTCCAGGATCCCAAAGCCTCATTATAGCATTCAAACAAGACAATTTAAAATACATTTACCTGGCTCGTGTAGGGACTGACTTGTCGTACAGTGAATTTGTAAAGATATGTAGAGATTGCTGGAATCACGCACAGTACACGTTTATCGTTACTAATAAGACTCCATAACTGAATGATGGTAGGTACAGTCGAAACTTCGAGGAGTTTCTCCATATATAATCGTACAAAATGGGTGAATGCATTAGTATACACCACGGACAAATTCGCACGCATGTCGGGCGCTCAGTCTGAGAGGTTAGGTTAACATAGACAAAATGCTCGCATGTATACTGATATGAAATTTCAAAGTCTTGAGGACAATGAGAAAGTCTTTGCTCTTGACCAGTACCGGCTAGAGAGGGCAACTAAGGGGAAAATAGAAACTGTTCTTATTATCGAGGAGGAGGAGGATTCGGGAAAGAAGAAGAACAAAGCATATATAAAGCCTCGCGATGTACAGAGCTCAGATTAGTATGGGTCAAGATGTCGACTAAGCATAAAGTCATTCAGGCGCGCAAAGCTGTTCAAGAGTATGTGGCATATGAAGCGGGAGCAAACACTAAGAGAAACATTAAACCCATTACCGAATCTATCAGAAAACTAGCATTACGAGATGATCACAGTGTTGAGAACGATACAATTGCTGAGTTCAGTAACCAGCATACGACTAGGACAGACAGAACATTCGGTGTCAGCAAGGAGAGACCGTACATGCTCGGCTTTCAATAAATAAGTTTAACCGATGGCACAATACGGATCAGGTATAAATTGTTTAAAAGAACACCTGGCTTAGTGAAACTCATCTCTCTAAGAGTCTCTAAAAACTTAAAATACTCTGCCAGTGATCGCAAGGCGTATGGAGAAATACTACAATTGACTGAAGTATATAAGAATGCACACGGAACACTGAGAACCCCACAAAACTCTAAATACAGTAGCGTTATACAACCTTAGTGATGGTTTTGACATTTAACATAACCGAGTGAGCAGTAAACCCCTCCCCCCTCCACTCACCAGTACACATATTAAGATGTGGCAGATAAACTAATAGATACACTTCGGCTGTTGATGGCTTCGGCTGCAGCCGGTAATACAGCACATTCAAATGAGGTTGTCTCAATAATTTCAGAACTTAGAGAAAGAGGAATCATTGAATAATAATAGCAACAGTAGTTCAGGAGCTGCACAAACCAGCATGCAGAACATACCCCAGCAGACATGTAATGATTAAAGGACTGGATGACTTATGGCAGGCGGATTTTGTGGATATGGGTCTGTACAACCATGAGAAGAAAGGGTTCAAGTATATTTTAATAGTCATTGATACATACTCTAAATTCGCATTGGCATTACCTTCGAAAAACAATACAGGGAGAGATGTTGCTGCGGTGTTCGAGCGTTTGCTGCAAACAGGAACGAATCGATGTCCAGACAACCTTCAAACTGATCATGGTGCGAAGTTTTACAATGAACATTTCAAGACTGTGATGGAGCGGTACGGAATACACCACTGCTCAACGTTTACCCTCCTGATAGTGAATATTGTGGAGCGTCTGAACAGAACAGTGAAAGCTCAGATGTGAAATTGATTTAATCTTCGTGGTTCGTACAAGTTGATGGATATCCTACAGCAGATACTAGCAAGGTGGAACCAAACATAGTACAACAAAAACGAGACCGATTGATGTTCGTGACAATTCACTCATGGGGTCGTATATTAATGCTGGATCCACGCAAACAAAGGTTTAACGTAGGTGACTTAGAACGTATTTCAAAGCAAAACACTGCATTTGAGAAATCGTACTTACCAAACTGGTAAGCTGAAATATTCACAGTATCCAAAGTGCAGAGAACGAACCCCCGAACGTATATCTTAAAGGATAGCAAGGGTTAAGAAATTGCAGGATGCTTTTACACAGGGGAATTGCAGAAGAGCTCTGTACCAGGTAATAAGACGCCGTGGGAATAGGCCGCTAGTTGAATGGTTGGGATTTCCTTCATCAGAAAACAGTTGGTGTGGTATACACCACTTCTAACAAACACCGAACAACGCGCTCCAGTACGCGGCCGCCAAATACATCGCTGGCCGCACTTCTCTGGGCGGCCCGCTGCTTCCATCACTGGCCGTCTTCACACGCACGCTCCCTTACGTGGCCGAGAAATACATCGCTGGCCGCACTTCTCCGGGCGGCTCGCGGCTACCATCGCTGGCCGCCTTCGCGCGCGCGCGTTTGTCAGCACCCAGCAATTGGCTACGCCAGGAAACATTGCGATTGGTTTTCCCTGGAAAACAGCGACCCCAGCCGACGGCTCCATTAACTAGCAAGCCTTATATAAACCCGGCCGCCGCCGCAAACGACAGTTCTCATCGGGAAGTGCAGTACGCCGTGTTCCAGCTGCTTGTGGATGACTCGCCGCACCACTCGAGGTTACCTGGCTGCCCGGCGGAAAATCTTGCGACTTCACTTGGAGGGACTGAACTTCACTGGACTTGGGAATAATTACGGGACGTGCGCCCCACCATGCACATTTGGACATTGGTATAACCAAACTTTAATTATGCATTACTTCTGAGTGTGAGCCTGGGTAGACGCTTGGCTAACATAATTGTTAAAAAGTTATTTGTGATTTAATAAACCAGACTGAAGAGGTTATTATGTTATTCCTGGTTATAACAAATGGATTGATGCTGACGAATTAGTATATAATAGGATGCGTAGACCTCAATCACCTCAGTAGCGTACAATCCATGAGGAGACACACTATAAAAAGAGATGGAGGTGGTATTCTGGACAAGTTACCAGTTGAATTACACATTACGGGATATAACTTCTGTGGACCAGGAACAAAGCTACAGAAACGCTTGGCACGTGACGATAGAGTTATTAACGTATTCGACGAAGCCTGCCTGGAGTACGACCTAGTCCACGCCGCAAATAAAGATCACGTCGCAGAAGAATATTAGCTGAAAGGTCCAAGGAAATAAGACGAAGAAAAGAAATTGGTATTGGTCAAAGTGTGGCTGCATTCTTTGTTTATAAAACAATGCATGGTAAAATTAAGTTAGGCTTAGAAGTGATGAATTTCAAACGAATTATGAAAGTAGCGCGGTCCACTTTGGGGAAGAAGACGAAGAAATCAGGCTGCCTGAAAAACTGCATTATCACCTCGATGTGTGCAGTTAATCATGCAATGATGAGAAAGAAGAAGAACAACAATAAGAAGGGTACAATTAAGCCACCTCGCCTTCTACCTTTACTCAGGACATCAGGTGGAATTATTCCGTTCCTCGTTCCAGCCCTTGAGGCTCTACCAGCAGTAGGGTCACTCACAGGAGGAACTGAAGCTGTAACCAAAACAGTCAAGAATGCTCAAAACACCCAAGCACAGATAGAGGAGGCAAGGAGGCATAATCGTGTCATGGAAGCTGCAGTCATTAAGGTATATACTTGAAACAATACAAGAAAGGACTGGGCCTCCTCATAATTAAAAAAAAGCCCGTTAGCTACCTGATCGAGCGCTCACGAATAAAGATCTGCTTAAGGTTGTTAAAGAAAAACTACACATTCCAAGATTCCGTGGTGTCTTTATGCGAGATACAATACCGAAAACCAAGTGGCGAACTAATGAATGCGGAATTGTGAATTTAGATGTTACAAGAGGTCCAGGAACCCATTGGGTCTCATATGTCAAGAAAAGTTCAAATACAGATTTACAGCCACCTGAAGAATTGCAACAATACTTCACCAGCAAAAGACGAGTCCTCTACAATTTTCAGCGATATCAGGGCTTTAAGACATACTTGTATGGACATATCTGCATCATGTTCCTCCTCACATCCTTGATGAAACAGCATGTAAAACTACACCAAAGGTAAGTGCATGCTCAAAATCCAGGACGGCTGATGTATATAAGAGCCATCAGTTGGGGTTTAGATGCGATGTCGTAGACTCTGACGTTAAAAGAACGAGCGTCTGTATTACGTGCAAATTACTTTACGCCGACTGATTTAAGTTCCGGTGTTTGGAGTATTGCACTGATTGCTCTGGAGACGTATAACAGCGTCCCAAATATCACATAGGCTAACAATAAACGGCATCTCGAAATTGACCGTCAGAAGGACATTCTAGAAATACAACATGGTGCCTACGACATTGATAATTTAAACGAAGTCTTAAAACACTCTGGAAAAGGAATTGAACTACCCTCAGACATCAATACTCTTAAATCTGAAATACGAACAGAGAATGCGACGATCCACTTTAGGCAGAAAGATTCAATAGGTGCACTGCTAGGTTTTACGAAAGACCGTGTTTTGGCATACTATCAATCAGCACAATCCACGTTGAGTGTAATATAGTTACAAACTCATATCTCAACGGTAAGTTGATTCACTCAGTTTACCGATTCTTCCCTACAGTTAGGACCGGGTATAAGATACTTCACACCCCCACAAAAAATAGTTCAAATGGCTCTGAGAACTATGGGACTTAACATCTGTGGTCATCAGTCCCCTAGAACTTAGAACTACTTAAACCTAACTAACCTAAGGACATCACACACATCCATGCCCGAGTCAGGATTCGAACCTGCGACCGTAGCAGTCGCGCGGTTCCGGACTGAGCGCCTAGAGCCGCTAGACCACCGCGGCCGGCACACCCCCACAAACGCGATATACCTCCCGGTGTCAGTTCAGACATTGGCCTACCTGGAGCTACGTATTGTGGATCAGAATAATCGACTTGTCGACTTTCAAGGTGAAGAAATCATTGTACGTCTGCATCTAAGACGAGATACGGTAAGGTATGAAGCTAGCACTCAGAACTCACGGTCAGAGTGCCACAGAAGCACAAGGTGATAACACGCCTTAATTACGAGTTCCTTATTTCAATTGGTCTCAAGACGTGCGGTGACGTCCCTCACCGTAACGCAGTCAGTGAAGTTTGATGATCGAATTATACGTCATGATTTCCACTCACATAAGCTTTACGCTTCAACCGCATTTAAGAAAAATGATGAAATTATGTCGCTTTAACACTACCTTGCAAGAGCTTCTCACATCTGGACTGCAAATTTAAGAAACACGTGGCGCTGCGGTAACACTCTCGAAGCTGACACGTAAAGCTCCATTGTTCCTGTTTCAAGAAATCGACTATGAACTTAATGGAACAGAAATCGACCGCACACATAATTTAGGGCTAGCATCAACCCTTAAGACGTAAGTTCCAGCCTCAGCCTCCGATCAAAACAGTGTGGAAAATGTGGGGTGGTTCATAGACGGATACACTCGATTTACTGCTTGGGTGCCTCTAAAAACGCTTATGAGTTACTTTGAGGACATGCAACGAATTATTATGAACGCCAAACAGAAACTTATTTTGGTGCGGAGTGTAAGTGATGACAGTTCATTGACTCAAGGAGATTAATAGTGCAGTATGGAAAATGGCCCACATCAGTGTTGCTGACGAGGAACGCTTGAAATTTTTAAAAGTTCTGAATGCCGGCAATTATGTGCTGATAACTTTCCTGTCATGGGAGCTTTTTGAATACCCTGTCTTACCTACAGCATCAACTCATACGTGTGCTATTAAAACATCCGTTCAATTGGAGGCACCTTGATCCATCATACTTGCATTTCAAACTCAAAGGCGAGGGAATGTATCAAATGACTCAAGTGAATTAGACCGCTGCAAGTCAACTAACGACAGAGTCTACATGTATTGGGAATACTATCCATATGAGAATTTACATCTACAGCGGGACAGCAATGTTATACAGTCTAGCATTTGACATATATTCGAGATTCCGTGCATCTTACTATGAATGAGTTGAAAATGAGGGATGCCTACTTAGTCCACAGAATTTTAAGAAGCTGGCACCAATAATCGTGATTGAGTGCTCAGAACAGAATGAGATAATTAAATCAGGACCGATAGATGTATGGATGGAATTTGAAACTTCAACAAACTTCGCAGATCACACTGCAGCGTATGCTCTAGTTCTAGTAGTTGTTAACTACTGTTCTCTCACAGGTGTTGTGCAGCGAGTTGTGTAAATTAATAGCTGGTCTGCTAGCTCCAGCACAGCTCACGATGTTACCCCAGGTTGTAAGGATCATAGCTGACCTTCAAGGGTTCTATTACAACGAACGCAAGCGATTCATAACTAAAAACTGTGCAATAATAGCCTTCACACAAAGTGATGGAATAATAGAAACATTTGCAGCAAGCATTGCATCACCATAACCTTTCAAGGATGTGAAGTGCGTTAAAACTTTTAGAAGTGCAAAGTGGTTAACTCGACTCCACTGGGACGACCCTGGTATACCGTATAAAGAAATGATGACGTCACTTCGAATATTCGATCATCCTGAGACCATTTTCTACGTTAAAGGTGAGGCGAGGATCGTATGGATGCAGCGAATCTTCAAGTTTGCATCTATACAAGAACTGGAATTCTACGGGTGTCCTGCTATCCACGAGTTCAAGAAGAAGAAGAAGAAGATGTGTGAAAATAATGTTGGCCTGCTTATGAAAATATAAAATTACTTTTCAGTCGGATTAATGAAAATAAATGAATTTTTACCCCACATTCTGTGTTTTTGTTTCTTCCTATCTAGCTCCAACTTAGATAGCACGTAGCTTTGCCCAGATCCTATGTGTGTGGCTTTGTTTAAGCACAGGAGATATAATTTCAGCCATGTTTGCTACATGTCTTTGGAAGCAGACACGATCACGCGCCGCCTGTTCTCAACAACCCATATGTGCAGCACAATAGGCGAAACCCCATGAAATCATTACATATGTTTTGTTAAACTTCACCTCCTTAATAGCACTCATCTTGAGCAAAACTATTGTCATTTGAGACATGCACAGCCTTTATATACATGTACATAATAATTTAATAGGGGATACTGATTTCTGAAAACAACAACAACAACAACAACAACAACAACAAAGACATATGGTGACCAATTTTTTTCTAGGTTTATTCAGTTGACACAAATACAATATAGTTATTGATGTGCAATACGATTCTTGAGGTACATTGTAGTTTTTGAGGTACAATATAATATGCTTGAGGTACAAATTGACCCTGCTATTCCAATGCAGAAATTCTTTTAACTTACATGCTACAACAGTAACACTGGTAGGAATTTTTTTTTTATAAATCTAAAAACCAATGCAGAGATACTTTCTTTACTACTACAACTAAATTCGACAGCCCCAGTAGCAAAGCTTTTACAATAATTCTGATGGACTATCTAATTTCAACAGTCCACAATTGCAAAGGTTTTTACAATAGCAATTCTGATGGACTGGAGAAACATACACTTAAAAAGTATTCTGACTTGGATAGCTAGTGGCAGGTTAGAAACGTGAAAGCTATTCTATTTACAAAATGCACTATAGGCTAGACATACGTTGCGTATCAACAAATAAATCAATATACAAATATTTTTTTCTATTTTTTGCTTTTCTAATACTTTTTTGTTTATGCTACAACAACAACAACAACTACTACTACTACTCTACGGACACTCTCTCTCTCTCTCTCTCTCTCTCTCACTATCGCTCAATCAGAGTCCCCCATCCCTTCTGTCGCTACAAGTGAGTAGTGTGAGTACAGGAGAGTTTAAATCCCATCATCACAAATGACCCTTTTATGGTCATGAGGCGGCAGACCGATTTTAGACTGCAGCACAGCTTACACTATGTGTCTTCTCGATCGAATACTGGTCTGCCGTACCATATGCAGTTGTTGCGGTGCAGCACCATGAACACCACTGCACGGGCACCACAAATAGTCTTCGACAGAGAGGGCTCTCCATGCCATGCGACGCACACCCGTAGCCTGCCTCTGGGTGGCACCTTCCAATGTGTTATACGCATACGTTTTTGAGAGTAGACCTACAAAATCGACAGTTGGGAATCCATTGGCATCGTCCTTCATAAGACCGATAACCTTCTGGTTCTGTGCAATAATAGCATAAGGATTACCGACTATGTATGAGGACGTGTCGAATTCATTACCGTGGCATCTCTTTACCTCATATGGATCACAGTTCTTCACCACATATATGAAGTTATCTGTATCCATGTAAAGTAATTTAGGATCTGCAAAATGAGTTTTCGCAAACTCATAATGAAAGACATACATATGGAATTTGGATAAGTCTAGTATGCACACCCCCACATAAATATTTTTCGTAAACTCTACTGTAGTCTTAGCCATCCCCTATAGCAACAAAGTTGTTATTGAATATGGTGACCCGCTAAAATTTTGTCCAGCAATGCATTTTCTTACGCCACAACGCTCATCTCATTTGGTTCAAATCAAAATTTCGCTTCTTTCCCTCAAATTCTCCTTTGTTTTAACGAAAATCGAATTATTCATCCACATATAAAAATCTTTCTCAGTCACATGTCACAGAAGCTCTCTGTCTCGTATTCATATTAATATAATCCTTCAACCAGGGGGACTGCTTGAAGGAGATAGCCCAGGTTATTCTAACCAGCTCCATACCCAAGCTGAGACACTGCTGGAGATTACTATAATGAATAATGTATCTCCGCTTATCCCCCAGCATTGTCATCAGTTTTGGTGTGGAGCCTCCTAGCGGAACTAGTTGCACTGGACACAGCGGCAAAAACGGCGTGCACACATGCAAACTAATAGGGTATGTGAGTTCTGCTTCCACTACATACCCTACATCAGAATCAGCTGCCATACCCCCCACGATTTTTCCACATAATCCCTTGTATTCGTCTTCGGGCACCCATCGAAACTCACCAATCGGCCGTCATCGCTGCATGACGTGCCCGTATAAGTTATTCACGTCCAGATACATTGTGTAACTCGAATCAAGGGATGTGTTGAACCCGTCACCAGCCGGCCGCGGTGGTCTCGCGGTTCTAGGCGCGCAGTCTGGAACCGTGCGACTGCTACGGTCGCAGGTTCGAATCCTGCCTCGGGCATGGATGTTTGTGATGTCCTTAGGTTAGTTAGGTTTAAGTAGTTCTAAGTTCTAGGGGACTGATGACCACAGCAGTTGAGTCCCATAGTGCTCAGAGCCATTTGAACCATTTTTGAACCCGTCACCCATCTGCGGGTTACTTGCCTTCGCATGCCTATTGGACACATTGGCAAAGTCCTCCATGGATCCCTCGCTCAAAGAAAAGAAGCATGTCAGCATCGGTCAATAATTCACTGCTGCACTTCGTTTTCTTGAGCATTGCGTCCCAAGACAACCCTAGTACCATGTAATAAAAAGTGGGATCCAGAGAATATGTGGTCACACATAGACTCCAGAATTTCTCGAAAACGTTCGCAAACAAATGCACGTCTGTGTCCATGTAAAGCTGTGCGCACTCTCCTAGATTGGAAATATTGAATTCCTGCCAGACATTCATGGCACGCTCATACTCTGCATCCGTTATGGCATCGCCTGTAAGGTTGCTGGAGAATGCAATTATGTCGGGTAGCCTGGTTTCGTTGAGTTTTGCCATACTATCCACATACTCATATGGGAAAACCTCCTTCCTAGTGACAAGTTAAAACTTTTCCTCATCGGGAAATGCAACTCTAGTGATATGCATATCCCCGCGAGGTAGAGTTTCAACGTGTTTCTGGAATGATGCCTACATAAAACGTAGCGTATCAAGGAACCAGAGCATAATTCTTGACGTCATTCACTGGGAGAATGAAATGTATTTTTCGACGCTGTTAGGTAGGACACTGAGGTGATCTTTCTCCAAGCTGAAATCAGCAAGTGCTCAACTGGAAAGTGAGCGTCATACCCACTTAAATTGTGGAAGAAAACGGTTATGTGTCTAGGTTGTTGGTACTTGAAATTGCACACATAGTGAGCTGCCCCACAAATATGACAATCAACCGCATTATTATACAAATCTTCATTCTCCTTAGATCTGGTCACCGCACATTGTTGCTGTAAAGGTTATGAACCTCCCATGAAAGTTTTTTGAGCTCATTGAGCAGCCAAATTGTAGGATTATCCCCAACATAAGATTTGTAGCGGTTAAGACTGGAATCATATGACGATACAGTTTTGTACACTGCCGCATACGGTACGTGTTTTTCTGTAAAGGTGGTATGTGATGCAGTAGGGCCACCTCCACAGTGGGTCACAGGAGCAAGGAGGCATTGAGAGTCGACATATACTATAAACGGGCATCGCTCCTAGTGGTGAGCATTCTTAAACTTTATGGACTTGTTATCCTCATTAGGCATAATAGCACTTACTGTGTCCTTGGAAGTACAGTCTGCTAGATGCGCCGCTAATAACTTGTCAGAGGGAAAATAATTCATGCACCTTAAGTAAATATGTTTTACAGGATGATCAGTTGATAGTTGGGAGGAAAGGAGTTGGTAGATGTCTTTGGTCCAAACATAGTGATAATTATCACTTTCAGTGAAGAGGAGCATGTTTACCTGCAACTCAAGCTCACCGGCAAATTTTGAGAAATGGAGAGGTTGATAACAGTATGCTTGTCCTGCTCATCTGACTCGCTTTTCTTCTTCAGGTCATAAGCATGAACCGATATGCAAGTATTCTGCACCTCAAATGTAGGTATGTCCTGGATCTTGATGGGGAACTCTATACCATCAAAGTTTGCAAGCCAGGATTGACATTGCAGAACAAACCTGATCGACATTAACGTATGTCTGCTTATTAGCTATATCTTTAGGGAGCTTGATACAGCTAGACCCTCCATTTACCGGATCACAGACATATTTATGGATGTCCAAATGTAGTATTCGGCTGCTTTAGCTGACCCTCTGACTTCCATCTCGGAAAACTGGGGCAGTATAGCACTCAAGGTGGATGTACGAAACCTCTCAGCGATTGATGTGCTCCGCGTTATCACGACATTTTACCCCCAAAGATAATGAAAAGTTGTGTCATGAACACCAGACTATACTTTGAGGGGGGGGGGGCGATAATTCAATGCAAAGCCCCGCACAGCATTTAATGGCGGGATACTGCGTATCATTGACTACCTTGAGGAGCTCCATTTCCATGACAGGAAGGCATGCCCTTAGAAATCCAACAGGGTCACAGTACCCTCCTGCCGGGTTATTGTTCCTCGTAAACGAGATTTGCTCCTCAAAAGCGTCTGCAGTCACCGAGTATTCTATGACCTGATGTCCCTCACTAAAAGGGCGGGAGAGAGCACTACCACTAGCCATGCATTCATTATCATTAATATTAATACTACAACTACTACTACTAGGTTGTGTTGTCCACCCAGTGGACGACTGAGCTGGAGAGGAGGTCGGCCATGTCACATGCCTGGGCGTGACACACTTACCGCTGTGTTGTACCTGCTGGTGGTGGGCAGGTGGAGCCAAGGATGAGGCGCCGCTGTCCGGCCAGTTGGAACAGCCAGGCCTAGCTGCGGGTAGAGCGCAGCGAATAACGCTGGGCCAAGGCTGTGGCCTCACCTCAGAATTAGCCAGTCCACCACCAACTGCAGAGATGACAGTGGTCTTCTGTTGCTGCTACGTCTGTTGCTGCTACCCACCATCCCAGACGACCAAGGGCGGGGCGGAAGGGGGTTGGGGACCCGGCGATGGCTGACTCTGTGATGCACAGTTCCGGGTGGGCTGAACATCGGCCAGCAGCTTTGTGGCAACTGGCGCGATGCACAGCTCGGCTCGTCGTAGTGGACTTCTAGTGATATTGCCACACGCTCTACAGCTATCTGAGGCTTCAGCTCAGTGAAAAAGAATAATAAGTATCGCGTTATAGAGCATGTTTATATAATTATAAATAGATTGATGTGGAAGTATGAATGATAACAATAATAATAAGGATATGAAAGCCGTTTGCGGACCATGGCTCAGTCACTACATCAGCCCTTTGTTGTGAATTTCGCTATCGAAGTCCCCATTCTTCACAAACTGTGCATTGATAAATACCCGCTCCTGGACTATCGCATGTGCGCATTTAAATAATCGATCCGTTCCAAATCACCTGTAGCGAAAAAAAAAGATTGGAATCAGAGAAAATGTATGCGCACAAAAATGTATTTACATATCGATGGAATCGAATCTTATGGATGAGATATGGCTGCTCCTCCCCCTGGCGAACAACACCATCCTCTAAATTAGAGGGCTGCACTGCACCCTCTCTTGCCGGCCGCGGTGGCCGTGTGGTTCAAGGCGCTTCAGTCCGGAACCGCGGGACTGCTACGGTCGCAGGTTCGAATCCTGCCTCGGGCATGGATGTGTGTGATGTGCTTAGGTTAGTAAGGTTTAAGTAGTTCTAAGTTCTAGGGGACTTATGACTTAAGATGTTGAGTCCCATAGTGCTCAGAGCCATAAGAACCATTTTTTTGCACCCTCTCTCGATTTTTCTACGACAACAAAAATGAAGTATACATTATATTACGGTATTATCACACACTCGAGATCTTACGAAAACACAAAAAAAATTTCATACGTTTTGGAGCTGACGGCGTCGAATTCTTCCTTTCCAGCGCATCATCCAGCATGCCCAGCACCTCAGCAACAAATGCTGAAACGAGGAGAAATAAAATTAACTTCCATGCAGGCACAAAGCAGTTCTGTATTCTAAACGGGGTTTCACATACTGAATAACACTCATACGAATGCAATAACTTCCTTGGGACCTTGTTCAGGCGAGAGCGCTTCCTCTCACTAGTGCAGTGCATTGAAGATCTTTTCATGATACCTGTGAATAAGACAACGAATCGCAGACAGACGGACTGGCTGACTGTATTGGAATGAGGAATCACACAAGGATGCTGGGGTTTAAATTGGATACCGAGCCTCCTCCCCTACCACCAAGACGCCTACCAATGGGTGTTGAGTTTCTTGGGGTGGGATGGGGTGAGCCCACTAGCATCCCTAGCTACTGGAACCTGAACTAGCCAGATGCATCCAATTCCTCGAAGAGACCTGAGTCTCTGATAATTTATAGGTATACGGCGATAGAATTTATACTAAGAGTAACAATACTATTTCGAATACACGCTGGATGATGTTGAATTCAGGCTCTGCATCTGGAGTCTTTATATGTATTCCATTAATTATCCACTCTGTATTAGCAGCTCAGTGCATTCAGAAGTTTCAGCTGCGCAGAATGCAATTAGAACTCCGATTACGCGAAGACTTTAGAAACATTCTGGCAAATAGCTGGATTCACAGCTCCACGAAGGGAGCTAGTATTTTGTACAACCTTACTGGATGCGAGAATGTTTTCAACACTTATCGTGCAGTTGATGAGATGTTGCAACTTCCTGCAAGCTCCGTGATTTTCCTAGGTGAATATTATACATGTGAAATTCTACGTTCCTGGTAACAGCACTAGCTTTGACTGTTTTACCTAGTGTTTCTAACATTTCGCATAGCTTCTTAAATGCTGAAGCAAATATTTAAAAGTCTTCAAATGAGAAAATGAGAATCTTATTATTTAGGAAAGGTTTACAGTTGAAAAGATCAAATTTCAAGTATCGCTATCGCTGGAATTGCCATCTTATATGACCGCTGGAAGTTTAGTTAATTATTGTAACATGATGCTGGAAAATTTTTACGTCGAATTTCTCGAAATGTACAGTTATAACTACATGTGCACACGTTTTTACTAAAGTGTTATTTGTTTCTAACTCTTCAGAGTTGGAGTTAAATATCTAATGGGTTTGACATATGTTTTTCAATGTCTTGTTAAATTCGGAAATGTTTCTCAAATGTGAATATCATCTTACTTGAGTGGTAGAATGATACGTGAAACAGAATAATAAAGCAGTGAAAGCTAGAGGGAAAGATATAGCCCACTGTAAATTATTATTATCTCCTTCTGCCGCGCATCTAGCAGGATGATGGAAAAAAATTTTCTCGAAATGCATAGTTATAACTTTTGTACTGAAGTGTTATGTGTTTCGAACTCTTTAGATGATGATGATGTTTAGGCTACAGGGCGCTCAATAGCGCATTTATCAGCGCCCATACAAATTCCTAACCTTTGCTCGGCCCAAACTCGCCACATTCATGAATGATGATGAAATGATGAGGACAACACAAACACCCGAACTCTTTAGAGCTGGAGTTAAATATCTAATGTGTTTAATAGATGCCTTTCATAGTCTTTCAGTGATTCGATAAGCCTCGAAATAGTTCTCGATGTTATGAAGTGCAACGACTGTCTACTTGCCAGCTGCTTCTGCAGGTGCTCCTGTTTCTATTTTGGGGAAGACTCATATGTGAAGAACTTTGAAGGAACTCTTTGTTCATTGCTATTAAGACCTTCATGTGTTCCCTAGCTGCGCATCACCTCTGTTAACGTCGTTCCTGTTTTGGGTTGGTACAAATGGCTCTGAGCACTATGGGACTCAACTTCTGAGGTCATTAGTCCCATAGAACTTAGAACTAGTTAAACCTAACTAACCTAAGGACATCACACACATCCATGCCCGAGGCAGGATTCGAACCTGCGACTATAGCGGTCTCGCGGATCCAGACTGCAGCGCCTAGAACCGCACGGCCACTCCTGTTTTGGGAAAGGCCCGTATGTGAATGGCTTTGTTCGATGCTGCTATGAACTGAACACGTGTGTGTGGCGGCACGTTTGAATGGACAGTATGAAAAGCTTCTCCAGTAGGGCGAATACTCTGAGCAGTGTGTTACCTTTGTCTATTCCATTTCTATGTTGGTAAAGATACTCATCTCAACCCTTCTAAGGAGCTCACAACGACTTTGTTGTCGCTGTTACCTGTTATGAAACAGTAAAGTGTTGCAGCAGGTGTTTGTGTCATGGCTCTGGCGGGGCTGGAAGCGAGCGAATATTTTGTTCTTACAGGTAACAGCGCATCGGCTGTTCGACGCCCGTGTGTTCGTGTCATGGTGCCGGAGGGGCTGGGAGCGAGCAAATCTTTTGTACTTTAGTGGCAGCATTGCAGTGGCAGTCGGATGCCTGGCTGACTGAGAGGGTATGAGGGCCAGTGACACATGTTCCGCAAATGTCAAAAAACATGTCGCACAGAACGACCCAGCAGGTAGCGGCTGAACTGCACGATCACGTGACCTATTGCGACGCTCTCTAGTGGTGAACTCGCGAACTAGCTCATTTTTTTGGTCTGCTGGATCGGAGGCAGTTGTTTCTTGTGGGGTGGGAGCTTATATGTAGGTTATAGAAGTGACAGACAGTTCCAACAGAGACAGCTGTTTTCATGCATTGTGTAATGCATCTTTAATGTACTTTGATGCAAAGCTTTTATTTGCAGGACTGAATTCTTCTTCATATCTTCAAGCATTAAAGCTCGCTTCCATTCTTCATGTAGGAGGCTATGGATGCAGTCCTTGTCTAAATGAGTGCGTATAATACAGCTATTAAAACTCCCCCTGTCTGGCACCAACATCTCACTAATTAAACACATGCTCCTTCTACACTGACAGCTCAACAAGCACTGATATCTCAGCCTCTTGTAGTGGTAACACCACACTAAGCCAGTACTGCTGTAGGTAAATAATAAATTTACACAAATTTCAACAAAATTAAACAAATTTAAACAAAAAGAAATTCAAACGAAGTTAAACAAATTATATTCGAACTGAATGGCATCATGAGCAGTCTCTAGTGGAGGCAGCATCATAGTAACTCACCTCAGCTACAGGAGTAAGCTCTTAGAGCAAAATTCCCTCCATATTTCAGATTTCCCCCGCCCCCCCCCTTTTTCCAAGAGGAATATGTGCCATCATGCAAAAAGTCGGAAAGGGGTGGGGGTGGGGGGACTGAAGGGTGACCTGTAGAAGCACATAATTCAATATCCCGCCAAAATTCAAGCTTCCTGACAGGGAGTGTGGTACTTTCCCACCAAAAGCCACCATCTTGGATAATGATACTTGCATCATCAGCTGACGGCATGGCAGCCATCTTGGATTAAGCCATCACGACCATCTTTGATAGATCTGGCAACAGTGGAGAGTGAGGCCATAGGGAGTTTGTCCCACTACTAATGGGGTGATAGATACGAGGGGAGGGGGAGTCAGGTGAAGCATTTGGATAGGGTATGGAGTGTATAGGTGTAAGGATGGTGGGGTGTTTGGTAACGGCATGTTAGCGTGCCAGGATTGGTGATCAGAAGGGAAAAAATTGTCACCAGATGACCAAATCTGCCCCAGTAAGTTATGCTCACGAAAACCGACATCTCTTAGAAATTGTTTTCTCACTGATATTCCAGAGACTCTTGACTACTCTTATTGTTGTAAAGACAACATCTTGTTCCTCTGTGTGCATTTTGTGTCAAAATTTGCTTCTCTGAAATTCCCGATGAAGTATTCTGACTCTTACTGACTTCACTTACTTGCTCTGGCCTTCTTAAAACTAGAAATTCATGCTTTTTAGCTTTAGATATGGTCAGATCATTAAATTCAATATGTTGATCGCATTTAAGTAGTGTGTCCAGCTCTTCCTACAATTCCACATTTGCTCATCCGTGTCCTTCTGCTGCGTGTGGATACTGTGTATACTAGCTCATGTCCTCCTATTGCGTGTGGATGCTGTGTATACTAGCTGAGTTTCTAAATGTGGACAAATTGAAGGAAGCTGAGACGATAAGAAGCGAAAATCGTGATAAAAGAAAATGTGTAGTGTCTATGCTACAGGCTATTTATTAATTTATTATGCCTGTACAGTACAATGGGAAAATGCAGTACACAACATGATGAAGTGTGGGCGTTAGTGGAGTCGAGTTTTGGCTGGAGGTTGTGCAAATGTGAAGCTCAACTTAACAGTATTTCATTTGTCATCACTTACTTCAATTTTCAAAACAGAAACCACTCACTGTAAAACGAATGTAATTCACACTTTAAAATGTTTGGGGCTTGGTCCCACCATCAGAAATGGCTACAACAACAAGCATTGCCAAAGAATCCTTCATCCACACGATGTGCTTACTTCATCGATTTCTTAGCCACTGGTGCCCCCAATACTTATCTTCTCACATTAAACACCTATCATCATTCCACAACCGCAATACCAGATCGGATACGTCTAGCATCTTGGCTGTACCTTTACATAACACAAAATCTTTCTCCATGTCA
Source organism: Schistocerca nitens (assembly GCF_023898315.1). Lineage (NCBI taxonomy): Eukaryota > Metazoa > Arthropoda > Insecta > Orthoptera > Acrididae > Schistocerca > Schistocerca nitens. The sequence goes on along the minus strand of NC_064617.1, from coordinate 131,978,739 downwards.
TTCTCCATCTCAGCCATACGACTATGGAACGCGCTCCCCTGTGATCTGCGTCTTATCCGGAACCACTCAACATTCAAGAGTGAACTCAAGACTTACATACTAGGGACGGTATAGCCACCATTGTTGGGCCCCTCTCATCTCTTTCTTTCTCCTCTCCATCATAGCTTCGAATTTTACCATTCTATTTCTCTTCCTCTAACCTATCTACCTCTTCTATATCTCTTTCACCCCATTCTATCGTCTTATGTCTCTGCTTGATGAGAATAACTCACAAGCTGCAAGAATATAACGAGAAAATTCCCAACTAGCAATAGGACTGACATTCATAAAAGAAAAATATGTTTACTTTCATATACATAGTCATTATTATTATTATTATTACTATTATTATTATTATTGATTGTTATAATTAATTTTTGATTGTTATAATTATCATTGTACTACGTTTATAATCTCTATTTTTTTTCTTAACATTAATACTGTATAACATGTAATATGTCCTTAATGTTCTGTAGAAACTGAAATTTGTTGAATCTGAGTATGCCTGGTTAGGTGTAAGAGAGGGCCTGAAGGCCCTAATCTTGCCAGGTAAAATAAATGCATAAATAAATAAATAAATAAATAAATAAACTTATCCAGGATCAGTAATATAGTACATAACTACACTCTGCTCTACTGTTACTACCAACACCTGAAACCCAAGACTCCAGCTACGAAGAACACTACCAAGCAGGCTCACTCTTATGTCTGAATAACTTCTTACACAATACATGTGCCATATGACCATTCTTCCACATCAGGCAAAAAAAAATCTCAATATACAGAAGTGAACCATCAGCTCAGTCACAATAATTCAATATAGAGTTAACTATTGAAACAGCTGAATAAACAACTGCTATACGCTTGTGTCTACCACAATCAACTGTTTAATTTTCTTAATCATGCCCACGTGCACTGACAAATTTATGCCTTCTCTGTATCACAACACACCCTACCACGTGCCCCATGTGCCATAAATATGAAGAAGCTGTAAACAATCGTTCTGTCTGCATAAAACACGATGCACAGCTTCAATACTAACGACGCCAGGTTACTACCATCAGTTGCAGCAAGAGCCATTCCTTTGCCTCTTGTAGGACTGATGTGCGTTTGTCCGCGTAAATGCAGCAGTTTGTCGTCCACTCGGCATTCCCGTCTGCAGTGTCTGTCATCTGATTCGGCAACTGTTGCTGCTTTGTGTCTGTCACTCTAGCATCTGACTACTCAAGCTCTGCCAAGGTGGCGCTCGCAGCACTCATGTGCCCGTTCGGCCCCCCTTGGCGGTGTCAGTGCCACAAAGCAGTAACCATTGTCTCTGCACTAGAGAAATAGTCGTCCTCTTATAGACGGCACAATACTGTGATGAAACCATCACAAATGGTGCTCCAAGAATATGTGAACACAACATGGCAGTGACTGACTCACATATTCAAATGAGCCATATCGAGCGAGGTGGCGCAATGATTAGCACATTGGACTCGCATTTGGGAGGACAATGGTTAAATCCTGCGTCGGGTTATCCGGATTTAGATTTTCCATAATTTCCCAAAATCACTTTAGGCAAATGCTGGGATGGTTGCTTTGAAAGGGCAAAGGCGACGGCCGAGTTCCTTCCCCATCCTTCCCTAATTCCATGAGACGGATGACCTCGCTGTTATGTCTCATCCACCAAATCAACCCAACCCATATGTGCGATCTTGCAAGTGAATGGAGGCACAGGCAGCGTGAACAGATTGTTCCAGCACCTCCATGTCTGGAATGGGCTCCACATACATTACTTCTTTCAAGTGAAATGTAGAAATCTATAGGAATGAGGCCTGGAGGCTATGTGGGCAATGCCTCTGAGCCACCTCTTCTGGTCCACTATCCAAGGTAGACGTTGTTGAAATGCCTCGACAAGGAAATGTGGAGCACCATCAAGTAGTCGCATCATTCTTTGTAACACGACAAGCGCATCTTCCAACAGGGAGGTATAGATATGCTTCACCTGTGAGGTGTTGTGGAAGGACAACACGTCTCTAGAAGCAGTCACCAATAACCTCTTACCCACACATGGTTCACTGCCACTGCCACTGCCACCATCCCAGAACATTCCAACTTGCCTAGTACATTGTCAGGTGCGCTTTCTATCACTGAAACATAAAATGTCAAAAGATCTGTTATGTCTGGCTTCATGTAGGTGTACTACCCTTAGAACGAATTTCCAGCCATATGTCCATATGATCACTTTTGCTCCTTATCCTCTCAGGTATTGCATCGTACAGTTTGTTCCTATATTGCAGTGTCAACTTGTATCTTCCATTCTTGTCTTAATACTTGTCTGCAGTATAAACCATCATATTTCCTTAAGGATTTCATATACATTTTATGTCAGATATTGAAATTTTTGTTTTTCTTTGTGTTTATTAACAATCTTTTTCATTCATTTTTAAATATTTATTGTTTCTAAATAGATTAGATCGGTGGTTGCCAACTGAAAAAGTTTGAAATATTGTAATTTTGTTAATATTCTGCAACAGAGGGAGAGCTTGAGATTGTATACAGAATTAGTGATGTTCTTCTTAACAGAATCATGTCGCTTAACTATCTAGACATGGTGACGCAAAGTGACACAGGGTGGTTATAACTAAAGTCGTCCAGCGGGGCCCTGAATTATCATGTGCAGCACAGCTGGGTAGATATTGTAATGTGTGAATGAGGAAGAAATTTACGCTGGAAAAAAATTAGTTTCAATTTTGCCTACCAGGTGTAGATATGGCGCTGTGGAAGCAACAAACACGTATAGAAATGTTTCCATATGTATTAAATTAGGAAGGCGGCGTGAGCATGAAAGATCAAGGCAGACATAAGGTTAATTTTATTATTAACCGCAGCTTACACGATTTGTCCTATACGAGCGCTGGGGACGTTGACGAGATGCTGCACTCGTAAAACGACGTCATCAACAGTTGGTCGCAGCAGTTCTGGTGGAATCTGAGCATGTTTCTGTATAGTGGCCAGTAAGTGTCGCTGGTAAACGAATTCTCTTAGATTTCTAGGGCCAAATGTTACATGAATTCAAATCAGCAGGTGATCTTGCAGGCCATGCATCTGGAAAACCTCTGGAGATAAAACATTCGTGGAAGGTTGCATTAAGCAGATCTTTCATGGGCTAGCAACGTGACGTGTTGCCCCTTCTTGCGTGAATACAGCAGTTTCCCCACAGTTGCGCTCTTCCAAAGCAGGAATCGCGTACTGTACGAGGAGGTCTCGATGACGTGCAGACGTCATGGTACGCCTGACAGACTTTCTGGGTGTATACTCTTCAAAGAAGAACGGACCGAGAATGAAAGCGTTTGTGAAATCACGCCACGCAGTCACATACGGCGTGTGTAATGGCTCCTCATACACGACATGCGATTTAAAAGTAACCAGAATTCGGCATTTCTATGCATTCACTGCACGTTGTTGTGCAAAATGTGGACATCATACAATGTAGGCTTCCACGGCCGGTGTTGTCTTCAGTTGAAACTTCCGAGCTGACAGGCCGTGGTCGATGTATAAAATTTCCACCTGACGTTTCGTCTCCATCTGCGGGAGACATCTTCTGAGGTCGCCCGGCTACTGCCACTGAGGCTCCAGGTACTCCCGCATTTACAAAGCGCATAGAGGGCACCACCATTCGTCACGTGATGCCGACGGTTGCCTATCTTTGGAAGGCGTCATCAATCTCGATTAAGAGTAATCGATTGTCATCCCGCGGGCGCAACGTCAACATCCATATTTTGTCCAACTTTAAAACTTCCTCTTTTCTATTAAAATTGTTGTGGTGTTTGTGAATTTCTATTGCTTCTCTATACATGCGCGAATGATAATGGGATGTTCGTGCTAGAACGTTTGTCTCATTATATTTAATTTCGTGATTCCCGTCTCGAAAAATATGCTCAGCTACGGCCGATTTTTCGATATGTCCTAAGCGACAGATTCTTTTATGTTCGGCTACGCGGGTGTTTACACTTCTTTTTGTTGTTCCAATATATACTTGTCCACAACTGCATGAAATCAAAGAAGAAAAGAAGGCAGAACTCCAGAGCAACAACGGTCACCTACTGGAAAAGTTTTCCTACCGTTCATTAATAAGGTCACGGACCGTATCGGGAAAGTTCTGGCCAAGTATGGGATCGAAACGATCTTCAGATCCACCAAGAAGATTAAGGAATATTTAAGAACTGCGAAAGACGCCTGACAACCCTAGCAACACCTGGGGTATATAAAATTCCATCCAGTTGTGGACAAGTATATACTGGAACAACGAAAATAAGTGCAAACACCCGCTTAGCCGAACATAAAAGAAACTGTCGTTTAGGACACATAGAAAAATCGGCCGTAGCTGAGCACATTTTTCGAGATTGGAATCACGAAATTAAATTTAATGAGACAAACGTTCTAGCACGAACATCCCATTATCATGCGCGATTGTGTAGAGAAGCAATAGAAATTCACAAACACCACAACAATTTTAATAGTAAAGAAGAAGTTTTATAGTTGGACAAAATATGGATGTCGACGTTCCGCCAGCGGAATGACAATCGATTACTCTTAATCGAGAATGATGACGGCTTCCAAAGATAGGCATACCGTCGGCATCGCGTGACGAATGGTGGTGCCCTCTATGCGCTCTATAAATGCGAGAGTACATGGAGGCTCAGTGTCAGTAGCCGGACGACCTCAGAAGATGTCTCCCGCAGATGGAGACGGAACGTCAGGTGGAAATTTTATACATCGATCACGGTCTCTCAGCCCGGAAGTTTCAATTGAATATAACACCGGCCGTGAAAGCCTGCATTGTATGATTAAACGCCTCTACGGGGAGGAAGTGTCAGTTTTGGTTCGGTGACTGGAGGGACTGCGCAAGAAGAAAGCACAACAACTGTGTACGCTTACTTTCCTGCTACGCTGCCGGGCCACCGCGACAGTGCTGAAGTTTCTGAAGGCGAGGAGAAAGTTTCGTTCGGCTGCGAACCGTATTTACAACCCGTGGAACTAGCGATGCTACTGGAACGAATTCACCAAGCGCGGCGAGAACTAGCGGAAACTAGCAGTAAGCTATTACATCTTCATTTATATATCAGTAACATAATACAGTGTTATGACTGGAATAAGGTAGACTGTCTAACATTCAGGACTATGGAGCTCAGTGCAGAAATGGCAACTAATAGGCAAAAGAGGAAATGCGATGGCCTACAGAAAGGCAGAGGTGAAACATCAGTCGCTGTCAACTCTCGAACTGTGATTAACATGTCCGGGAGAGAATTAACAAAAGACGAACATTCAGTTCTATCGAAAGGAGGCAACTTTGCAGTCACGCCACTAAAGGTTCCTACGGAGGACATGATAAAAGTGGAGGCAGGAATCCGTTTGTTATCATCGCATTCCGCGGATGAAATCAGGACTGAGACAGCCAGAATATTACGGCAAGCGAAACCACCTACCAGTAATTTGTCTCAAGCGGAAAGGAGGGCACTAAGGGAGATCAACGTGGATAAGAGCATTATTGAACTTGCAGCTGATAAAGGAAATGCTACGGTTTTGCTGAACACCGAAGATTATCGCAAGGAGATTAGCGACATTTTGGATCCCACTACGTACAAAAAGCTTCAGAAGGGTCCTACAAACAAAATTTTGAGAAATACCAATCAACTGGTGAAACAATCTTCTCTTTCTTCGGATGATAAAAAACAACTCTGCAAAACGGAAGCTTATCCACCCAGACTTTATGGACTCCCAAAGGTACATAAACCACAGGTCCCGTTGAGACCGATTGTGAGTACCATATGATCTCCAACACAAGAGGTGGCCAGATATCTCGCCTGCTTGCTGCAACAACACATCGGCAGTACGGACAGTTACATTAAAAACTCGGCGCATTTTATTGAAAAACTGAGGGAGATTAACGTCAGCCCAAGTGATATTCTTGTGAGCTTCGATGTGGTGTCATTGTTGACCATGGTGCCTGTAAACGAAGCTATTTCATATATAGTGGATATTTTTACGACTGTCGTAGTGGCTTTATTTAAACACTGCCTGATGACATCTTATTTCCAGTATAACAACGAGTTTTACAAACAGATCGACGGGGTGGCGATGGGAAGCCCTCTCAGCCCAGCTGTTGCCAATTTATTTATGGAGATCTTCGAACAGCGAGCGCTGCATACTGCCACTAAAAATCCTGCTAAATGGTACCGCTATGTTGATGACAAATTTGTCGTGTGGACTCATGGTGAAGAATTGGATGTCTTCTTGGTGCACCTGAACAGCATTAACCCGAAGATACAGTTTACGATGCAGAAAGAGAGCAACGGTTGAAACGTCCCCTTAAAAAATTATAAATGACTGTGCTCAAACTGACACACAATATTTTTAGCGCAACGCAATCTGACTTTCAATAATCCCTACAAAAGAATATCCATGACTAACAATAACCTATACCTTTCACGAATCACTTACCTCACAAAAATCTTCGTTACTCGAACTACTGCAATACAGCGAGCGCCATTACTGCCAGCTAAATAAAAGATTCTAACTACTGAAGGCACTAACTACTGATAGGCATAGTTAGCAAATGAAAGATTTTGATAGAGAACAAACTAAACAATGTATTTACCTTAATAGTGTTCAAAAGTCATAATATATACATCAGTTCTGACATCCAGTCTTACAAATTTACTCTTTCTGGCGGACACACGTCCAGATCATCCACCCTCAAAACTCTGACATCTCTCTCCCCACATCCACCACTGCTGGCGGCTCACCTCCAACTGTGCAACGCTACGCGCTGTTCACATCCAACTGCCCAACACTACAATAGAGAATATTTCAACAATGCTAACCAGCCACAGACTGCACACAGCACAGCCAGTGATTTTCATACAGAGCGCTACGTGACGTTACCAACATAAAAACCTAAACAGCCTACTTACATAGCCCCCATGCTCCCCACAAAAAATTTTACAAATTGTTTTGGGCAGTGGCCAATACAGATTTGAAATTTTTTTTTCATAATTACAATAACAAAGATATCAAATGCACACACTTATTGCCGGTCACGGTGGTCTAGCGGTTCTGGCGCTGCAGTCCGGACCCGCGGGACTGCTACGGTCGCAGGTTCGAATCCTGCCTCGGGCATGGGTGTGTGTGATGTCCTTAGGTTAGTTAGGTTTAAGTAGTTCTAAGTTCTAGGGGACTTATGACCTAAGATGTTGAGTCCCATAGTGCTCAGAGCCATTTGAACCATTTGAACCACACACTTATTGACACACTGTTGGTCAAAAGCAAAAATTGTTCTCATAAAGACAGTCCTGATCATTTATCACAATAGTAATTACAGTTTTTTTTCACAAAGTCTCATTAGAAAAAGAAAATTCACATGGACGTAGTGGATTTCCATGCAGTCTTGAAGAACTAGTGTTGTCCTTCCAACAGAAAGACAGTGCTGACTCTTGACATGCAGACAGATAATGGGCCACAACAGAGCAAACCCACAGCAGAGTCAGTCGAAGATTTGAAGAATATTGGTAGGTAGGTCATCACAGAGCAGACCCACTGTAGTCCTGGTAGAGATTATGGTATTGGCAGGCCACCAGAGGTGCAGACCCACTGCAGTCCTTGTAGAAATAATGGTATTGGTGGGCCATCAAAGATGCAGACCCACAGTAGCCCTTGTTGAGACGGCCAGCAGCCATCTGTTGCGACTGTCCTGGTGCACAATCACTATCGAAGAGTCTTGCGGACAATATAGCAAGTCCATAAACCACAACTTGTGCACCCACAAAGTTTTTGGAATTGTCCTTAGAACCAGCAATGCTGTTAACCAGTCCTTTGCTGAGTTATTAACACACATGCAAACACTAATAGTCCCAACTTCTCACATATTGTGCATATACTATGACCAACAGAAACGTGTGCAGTGAAATGTAACTTAATTTGAGGAACTGGTGTCTATACAATTATACATTTACAACAGAAGAATACAATTACAAAGGTACAAAATACATCATTAAAGAACGTAATAGTACAGATAACATTTGTAGTAACACAGGCTTTACAAAAGAATAGAAATAAGCACAAACATCAGTGTTACAGGAGTTATGACATAAGTAAATACATAAAATAATCAGAATATTTTTCGAAACATTAATTTCACACATGAGCATTGAAATAGAACAGAATTAATAATGTCTAAACATCTTTACAAAGTAAATAAAATAGTATTAGAAAAATTCTACAACTTATCTCTTATCAGATAAACGTATAAAGACAGGAAGAACACAAATACACAAGGGTAAACAAACACATAGCAGAATAACAAAAAAGGAAAGAACAGGGTTTGTTTTCAGTGAGATGTCTGGTACTGCAGTCCAACCCAAAACTTCATTCCGTAGATCTTCCCTCTTATTTAAACATTAGCTCCTGGCAAAAAAAACCTATCTAAGCCTGTTGTCCTTAAACGCTACTGTTCTGCTCATATCCTCTTTCAAAATAAATATTTCTCATTGTACAATATTCATTTTTGCCCACATCTTTTTCATATAACTTCTCAATAACTTCTCAATGCATTCTTTCCCTATTCTTCATAGTTAGTTTCTTATATAGTCTACCCCCTCACTAACTTAAATCTACTGAGCTCAGATGCATAAACTAAGGTATGAAGCAATGTAGCAGCACAAAACAATTAACACAAACAGCAATGACAAAAAATGCAAATTGGCAAAGCTAGCAGCAGTAAATCTAAATTAGCAAAGCAAATGCAACATTACAACTAATATGAACGAATGTGGAGCAACAAGAAATATAAATCAGTAATAAAACTGGTTTAACAGAGTAATACAAAGTACAATTCAGTAGCACTATGCCTCGCAAACAGCAGCAGCAATTGCTATAACTTATAACTAAACATGACCAAGCTCAAGCTGAAAAATTATTACTGTAAAGATGGCCATGTCTAATATCTATGTCACATTTTAACACTAGAGTGATGCATCATTGCAACTTACTCTAGCAGACAAATTATCAAATGGTTAAAAATTATTTATGCAATTCCTGTGAAGGGAAATGTTTATTTGTGTTCCCTTTTTTTTAAGAAAGTAGATCATAAAATTATTGTTTAATGGATCTGTAGACAGAAAATATTTACATTAGTACATCTATTAAATTTTATTTTAACCAATGCTGCATTGTAGCTAGAAACTACATATTAAACAAAATAGGCAAATATATATACAAAGCAAAGCATGAAACATCATTCGCTAGCCACATGGCATTTCATAAGGCAGTAAAAAAAATTTCTCAACTAGAAAGACAGTAGTCATAATCAGGTGTATAGACATAAAATGTTTCTCATCATTTCATTAGGCATTTCAGTAAATATCAGAAAGTATGACCTCAAAACTGAAATCATATGTTTCAAGTATGAGCGGGTCTTGTTTGAAATGCTTTCTACAATGAAATGTCAATAGTGAGGTTAATGGCCACCTTTTTTTTTCTCCACCTAATGGCTTTTTCTCCCGGTGACTGGCACAGCTGGGCGCCCATAACGTATTACGTCAAGGTCACTTAGCTTTCTTACCGAAATATTTACGACAGCAGTGACAGTCTCATATAAAAAAAATTCACAGGTTGAGAATTTGCGTTACAAGTGTGTAGAAACAAAGCCCTATAAATATAACAGTGTCCAAAAAATTTTCGTCGGCATTGTGATACATTCACGCATTTACACACATTTCAAGTACGATTCTTGGTTTCCAACATCCTTTTTCTCAAGTCAGAGTCCCTAACCACTACTCATTATTCCTTGCCTTATTGCAAGTATACATATTCGTCGACACTTCTTCAATATTTCATCATAATAAATACGTAGCATAATCAAATTCCTCATATAGCATCAGCTTATTGATCATAAACATACCTCAATAGCATAATACACATCATCGTCGTAATAATATCATAACACCTCAGTCACATCTCAAATATGTCGTTGCTTTCTGCAATAATTTCAAAACCTAAAAAAAATTCTCTACTCATGTCAATAGTGTCATCTACCTCAAACGTACCTTAAAAATCATGATGCCATACCAAATACATCATTCAAAGCTCTCATAATATCACAGTAGTTCTAAAAAAACATGAACAGTTCACAAAGTACAGACAAAATACAATTCCATAAGTATGAACTTATCCAACTGTGTAATTGCGTAAACATGTGTCACTGACATAGTCAAAAAAATGTTTTCTCTCTGTTAAATATTCAGATAGATGTGTACTTCTGTGTTAGAGAAATATGGTACCGATGTGTGAAGTTGTATAAGCAAATACCATATTAGCTAGGGCTCCTAGTGCTCGCTACACACTTAGTACACAAAGCAGGCGTGTACCCCCCTGAGGATTAATGTAATTATACCCTCAGGTGTTACCGATTACAGCAATGGAATGAAATGTATCACGGAAAACCTTTGTATCTTTGTATTTCAAAAATCTTTAAAAATAAATGTTTCAAGTACACAATTAATCACTTAAATACGTACACTGCAGCGCTAAACTGTGTGTCTTGTTGTGAGATAATCTCTGTCATTACTTAAGGGTAAAAAAAATGTGCCAAGTGTCGTAATTATCGTCGTCCATAAGCAAAGTTCTGTGGAAGTCTGTGTACCTACCTCGTAATAAACAAAAGTGAAATGCTATGCGTATAGATGTCGTAGTTACCGTGATCAAGAAAGTACTGTACTGTAACGTGTTGTTGTGCTACGGAAAAGGCTGTCTCATTGTAGCTACACCAGAAAAGTTACTACTAAAACATGTTTCACTTTCCGGAATAATTCAGAAAAACTGTGTAGATATAAAACAGATACACAGCAAAAGCAATAATATAAATTGTGTCACACATTAGTAGCGTCGTGATATAATCGTGTAGCTGTCAAATAAACTAACCACTGTGTCATCTGGTATCTCTCAGAAAGTACTTTAAATCCAGAATGTATTTTCAAGTAAACCAAAATGTTGCATTAAAATCTCATTAGCAGTACCGGTATATGTTCTAAGTATGTGAGCCTTATAGTCGTTACGTAATCGTGCAACTAACAAGCAAGAATGTACACACACAATAACACTGTGTAGTCAGTTCACTATAACAATGCACTTGTAAATAGTGTCTAAATATGTTCCCTAGGTTCTAGACTGGATAGTTAACTTCAAAACATTGTTGCATGTTAACAGCGTGACAAATTGTACTAGTAGCGTGAAGTGAAAAATTTAATGGTAAAGACTAAGTTAAAAAGCAGATAATCTTTCAATAAAGGGTTATACATGTGAAATGTGGTGCAGTCCTTTACTCTTCCTAGTGCGCAGAGTCTCAACTTCAAATCAATTATCATGTTGTATACGTCGGTAAGGAATGCTAAAATTTTTTCTCAAGGTTAGTGTCTATGTTATTTTTCTCTGAGCCTGCCGGCGCACGTGGCTGCCTGCGCTGCGAGTCATTGTCTGTCTCTTTGTTGACGCGCGTCGTTATTAGGATTAGGAGACCTAACTTCTACAAATTCACCTTGTCGAGAGGACCCTGCCATGGTTGAATTCCGCCAGTTCTGATGAAATTCAGGTCTATCGTATTATCGGTATTTTACATAGTTACTTTTTTGTTGGTCATGTGGTGGAGAATTTCTCCCGGAATCGTAACTGCGCGGTGGACAGTTGCGTCTGAAGTTATTCTGTCTCCCTTGATAATAATTATTTTGGTTCCCATATTGTCTGTTTCTCTGATTGTCTCTGTGACAGTCATTACCGGGGAGAGGTGATCTTTCCCTGTAATTATTACTACTCTGCCAACGGTTGTCATATGGGTGGTGTCTGTTTTGGTCACGATTTACGTTGTAAGAATAGCATTGTCATGTCCAGTTATTATTTCTGTCATCACGGAATTGTGACGGATGTGACCTGTAATTGTTGTGTTCCTGTTTTCGCGTCCCGCGATTGTCAGTGTCAATTTCCAATTCTTGTAAGAGTCCCTGAAAAGCTTCAATGTCGTCTTTGCAACGTCCTGCCAAAATAATATGTCGTAAATGTTCAGGCAATATGATTAAGCAAATGCGGGTGAGTTCTGAGGGGCTGTATGGGTTTGACAGGTACTGATTCTTGTGCAACATGTCTTCAAAACGTTTCACAAGACTGGAAAATTTAGATTGTTCGAAATGTTTCATCATTATGATGCTATGTTTTACTCGGTCTTGTGTAGCTTGAGACCAACATGCTGAGAGGGAGGCATGATGAAAGTCTCCTTCACTGTGACAATCGTGAATGACCGATCGCACTCTTACAGCTGGTTCATTCTCTAAATAGCCGCCCATAAATTCTAACCTGTGCTCTAATGACCAGTTGGGAGGAAAAGAATGAGAGAATTGATGAAGCCACGTTTGTGGATGAATGTCGTTGCCGGAATTCTTAAGTGTTTTGAATTTACTTGTAGTAATAAACAGCTTATAGTCAAAATCATCATGTCGGCGAGTCGCATGTCGGTGATTGTTACGTCGTTTCGGCGGTTCCATCTCAAAATTCGGTGTACCTTGCCAATTTCTTTCATAATTTCCGAAGTGCCCTGTGTTATTATTTTGTGGCTGTTCTGTATTTCCATGTCCCTCTTCCCATATTGGAGCGCGAATGTCCTCTGAAATATGTAATTCTTGTATTACCAATGTCAACTGATCCTGTACTTCCCGGATTCCTCTTTTGTACTGTGTATTGATTTGATTCTGATTTTGTTTGGATTTTCTAATTTGTTCATACTCCTCTGTGTCATTAAAGACTACCGGTTTTGTGTCATTCAGAGTATCATCTACCTTTGTAGATAAATTATTTAGCTGATTCGGAAGTTCGACTACTTTCTCTAATAATGAACTAATTTCGTCCATGTGTCTTTCTGAACTATTTTCAGTGTATCTACTGTGTCCTTTAAGTTTTCTTGAGTTTTTGCAAGTTGCGCAACCCTATCGGTAGATGCAACTGAGTCAATTTTAGCCCGCAAGGTCTCGTGATTTTCATGAACAATAGTTTGCAGTTCTTTTATGGTTGCTTCGTGATTGTGTAATGCATTTTATGCCGCGAAAAAATAGGTTGAAAATGCTCATAAATTTGTGTTTTTACGTCATTACAGACTTTTTGACATTTCGATGCAATGTTATGTAACTCAGTAGTTAAATCTTCACGTGTTTGTTGAAGTGTTTCTTTAATTTGTTCCATTTGTTGCTGTGACTGTTTTTGATTTTGTTCCATTGTGTCAAACTTTCGAAGATTTTGTCCCATTTGTTTCTGATTTTGTTCAAGCGTTGTGTCTAACTTTTGTAGCCTTTGTCCCATTTGTTGCCTTAACTGTAATAACAATGCACTGGTGTCTGAAACATGTTCCTCAGTGCTAGTCGGCAGTGCATTTAAACCGGCAATATTCGCATTTTGAAAAGCAGAAAATGTGTCTTGTCTTATTTGAGAAAAAGGTGAGGACGCAAAACCTGAATCTATGGTATTTGCAAAATTTTGTCCTGTCATTTCGGATTCCTGAGGTGAGCTGTTGCCGACCGATCGATCGACAATGCTTCCCTGTTCACTAATTGTTTCACTGTCTACACCATTATTTATTGCCTGGTCCATTTCCCTATGCACAGTTACCAAATTACTATTCTGAATATTTGTTAATTCATTACACGGTGGCGCTAACACACTACTCTTGTCTTCACTGTCATTTCTTAATTTACTTTGGAGCCTAGTGTTAAGTTTTTCACACGCCATAATTATCACGTATTTCACACGATAACAAGAAAAGCACAATTTGAAGAGCAAAAACAAGAAAACACATTAGCATAGCACTGAAAATAATATCTCGTCAATTTGCAAGCGCAACTGCGAAATATTTGGTGCAAATCTACATGCATGCCACAACTGTTTTATTGTACAACAATGAAAAATCACTACTACAAAGGAAATTATCTCTATAATTACGCGCTAGCAATAAACAATAGCTTCTTGGTGGATCTGAAGATCGTTTCGATCCCACACTTGGCCAGAACTTTCCCGACACGGTCCGTGACCTTATTAATGAACGGTAGGAAAACTTTTCCAGTAGGTGACCGTTGTTGCTCTGGGGTTCTGCCTTCTTTTCTTCTTAGATTTCATGCAGTTGTGGACAAGTATATATTGGAACAACAAAAAGAAGTGTAAACACCCGCGTAGCCGAACATAAAAGAAACTGTCGCTTAGGACATATCGAAAAATCGGCCGTAGCTGAGCATTTTTTCGAGATGGGAATTACGAAATTAAATTTAATGAGACAAGCGTTCTAGCACGAACATCCCATTATCATGCGCTCATGTATAGAGAAGCAATAGAAATTCACAAACACCATAACAATTTTAATATAAAAGAGGAAGTTTCAAAGTTGGACAAAATATGGATGTTGACGTTGCGCCAGCGGAATGACAATCGATTACTCTTAATCGAGAATGATGACGCATTCCAAAGATAGGCAACCGTCGGCATCACGTGACGAATGGTGGTGCCCTCTATTCGCTCTATAAATGCGAGAGTACATGGAGCCTCAGTGGTAGTAGCCGGACGACCTCAGAAGATGTCTCCCGCAGATGGTGACGAAACGTCAGGTGGAAATTTTATACATCGACCACGGCCTCTCAGCTCGGAAGTTTCAACTGAAGAAAATGTGGACAGTTACTCCATAGAATATTGCCCGGCTAGGTGTTACCAACTTCGATCCGTGCCAGAAACTGAGGAGGCAATTCAGAACGTTGCTGCAGATCATGAGGTTTCAGTATCTTATATTGGCATCAGTGTAAAACTTTCGGTACTGTTGACAATGGGATTGGACAACTCTCGCGACACTGGACGAGCGCTGGCACTAAGCCGGGCACGTACTGCACGCTCAGTTACAGCGGCAGCAACCTCGCCGATAACTTCCATCGAGATAGAACGCCTTCCTCTTCCCGGTGCACGCCAAGCTTACCTGCAATTTCGAATTTCGTTATCATCTTCTTAAAACAATTGAATGACAACGGGCCTCTCCTCATGTCTTTCAGACAGCGATACTCTGTCAATGTAGCACTGTTATTGATGCCGTTCACATGAAACAGTTTTACTAACACCCTACGGTATCTCTTCTCGATAGCCATACTGTTCACATACATAATGGCTCGTCAAGTGACAGCTTGGTATCATACCGTCATACAAATAATGAACAGCGCAGTTTTATACTTGATGGCCGCAAATTGAACTAATTTGTTTTCCAGCGTAAACCGGTTCCGCATTAACATATTAGCATAAAGTTTCGCTGCCACACGGCGATTGCAGTCCACATAGGACCTGCGTGAGGAGCTGCACTCTAATTGTAACCACCAGGTATGAAACGAAATGAGCACGTAAGGCCGGTTGTAGGGAAGTCGAATGATCGATTTCGGTTTATTGGGAGGGTTCTGGGAAAGTGTTGCTCGTATGTAAAGCAGCCCGCATACAGAACACTTACGCGACCAATTGTTGGGTATTGATCGAGTGTTTGGAATCTCCAACAAGTCGAATTAAAGGAAGTTACCGAAGATATTCAGTGGTGTGCTGCTAGATTTATTGCTGGTATGTTTGACCAAGAATCGAGCGTTACAGAAGCGCTCTATGAAGAAAAATGGGAACAGATGGAGGGAAAGCTAAATTAGTGCGGTTAAACTGCACTGAGAAAGCTTAGAGAGCTGGTATCTGCGTCTGACTGCAGAAATATTCCACAGTCACCAATGTACACCTCACGTAAAAACAACAAAGACAAGATAAGGGAATTCAGGGCTCGTATGCAGCCCTACAAATACTTTTTTTTCTTTCAGTCTGCTAGCGAATGGAAAGGGAAAGGGGATGTACTCCCAGAACATTCCAGCAGAAATGAAGTGCACCTAGATGAGTCCAGTATCGGATACTGGCACAGCACTAATATGTGGGCCACTAGGGTAATGATCCTAATGATGCGATGCTTAGTTTCGTGTCAGAAAAACTTCCAGCGTAATGGATAACTAACTGTAGGACAAATTAAATCAGTGGTAGTCTGACTATGTAATATAGTGAGTAATTCTAAGGAATATTTATAATGTGTTTTCCTTGTATAATTAGGTGTAGATCCTGAGTGCCGAAACACCAGTTCTTCCATGAATACCAGGTCAAACTCCCTACGTAAAAAAAACTTCTTACACAAAATGACACGTTTATTGAAAGTGTCAGAACATAATACTGATACCTGGTTTTTACTTGTTAGATGGTGAGTTATTAGGGTAGATTATTATGGCCGTAGCAAATACGTTCTATTATTTAATGATTTTGTGAGTAAACCGTATTATATTACCTGCAATAGTAAGCGAGACTGCACATTTAGCATGTATCAGCTATAAACAAATATTACCTCAGTTTCTCACAGCAACACTCACACCATCTAGTCTCACTTTATCCTTTCCCGTCACAATTTTACCGTTCCATTGCGGCAGGGTGGTACAAAACCGAATTTTGAATTATTTCAGAGTAAAAGCAGTCTAGGTTGCAAAATGGTTTTAATATCAATGTGTTTCACCCTTGTTTGGCATCATCAGATTGTCTATAAAACAAGATAACATTCTATTAGAAACAAATAGAGGAAAGGGTAAGATCCTCTCTTATACGGCTACGCAGGTAAAATGAACTAAAGCCAATAGAAACTTATGTGAAAGTAGCTGGATATGTAACCTATCCGTCATAAATCCATATAAAATGACAAATGGACGCAAAAGTAACTGGATATGAAATCCGTTCATCATAAATACATATAAAATGGAAGGTTGACCAAGTTAAAAGAAACGAAAACTCCCAATATATCGCCAAGAGGGTACGTGACGGAAAAATTTCAAAAACTAACCCATGTTACCTTAAGTACAACAGTAGACTGCCATAGCAGCACAGAACAGGGCCATGCTTGCAAACTAAACGCCGTATGAGCCGTGCACAGCACATAATGTCGGTTTTGCGCTCACCAGGATACAAACTTCGTATACAGGGCGGCTAAGAGTGCCTATGGGGCACGCTAGATCGGCGTAAGCCACATTTACGAAATACAGAAACGACGTAAAACAAGTGAATTAAAATGTATGTAATACATTGGAATCACATGAAACCTAAAATACATTAACCAGCAACGCGCGAAAAATTAGAAAAAATGATCAAATGATAAATACGGTTTCAACGTATGTCATCAAAGCACTGCTGCGAAGTAAAAGCATTGCACATACATTCAAGATCAACAAACCCAAACATCAAGGCATCAGGGTCATCAGCAGTTTAAATATTGCAATATTAGAGACGCAGACCTATTTTTAGCCATGCCAAATGTTTGAACGGTGATACAACAATCGACTCCACGTTCAAAAGGAAGGAAGATCAGAGTGTAACGTCTCGTCGACGACGAGGTCATTTGCAAGGGTAGATATTGCGGTGCCTACAAGATATAAATAAAAAAAGATTCGAGTTAACATCCGTCAGCGTCTCGGTCATTAGACACGAAGAGAAAACTCAAATCAGAACCAACGTCCTCTCCAATAGTCCAGTGCGTTACCACGGTTATTTATTTTGGAGGAGTCGGTTCAAATACTCATCTTGGTCTTCTGAGTAAAATTTTCTGTAATTTCGCTAAATCACTTGACGAAATAGCTGGAACAGTTCTTTCAAGGCTAACAATGATAGATTTACTTCCAGTCTGAGTTTTTCATACATCTCAAATTATGCAGATGTCGGTAGTGATTAACCCTAATATTTCTTCCACATAACTTACCGGGGTGCGTGCGGCATCTTTACCAATACGTTCCAAAATGCCATGCATAAAAACGGGATACTCCGGTGCTCATACTTCCGGCTCTAATGGTTATAGAAAGGTAGAGTCAAGTGTTTTGGATAGCCATTGGGCTAGAGACCATTTGCATACCCAACACAAGGATTGTCTTAGTGTCACTGTCCTACAGTGCAGTACAGCATATATGAATGTAATAAACTTCCTTCTCCTTAGGCGAATGGAAAAAATCGGTTGGAACTTTTTGCATTTGATGTGATCTACGGTGGACTTCAGGGGACTTACGAAGCTACCGTTGTAAGTTTCTCCGAAAATTAAAAAAAAGGTTTTCTAATATATTTTCGCCGTCACCAACTGATCAAAACCCACCCGATGATTCCGAGGTGGCTATGCACAGCAAATGGCTGAAAATTTTACGATATATTCCTAAGTACCCGATCTCGAAAAAAATTGTAAATATGTGTGACATTTATCCCTTTCCCAGATACAGAGGTTCAAACTTAAGCCAATCGTACACGTAAATTATGCACGTAAAAATTAAATACTTAAGACTGATGATGGGTATACCCGTCATAAAGCCTGCATTTGATTAAACTGTCGGGTATAACCGTTAATGAATGAATGAATAAATGATTCATTTAACAAATTCATGGGCGGTACCTGAGAAGCCACCCTTCTCCCCCCCCCCCCCCAAAAAAAAATCTTTTTTACCATGTTTTCACCGTCAACAGTGGACGAAACCGCAGTCGCAGATTCCAAGACGGCTATGCACAACAAATGACTGTGATTTTTGTAATATATTCGTAAGATTCCGGTCGTGAACAACCTTGAAATTTTGTAGATGACTTTATCAGTTTACGAGATACGGGGGTTCAAAGTCACCCTTCTTGTGCACGTAAAATACGCACTTACAATGCGGTGTCAGACGAAAATGTAGTGTATGAAGTGACGTAGCAGAGAGAAATCTCGGCACCTTTAAATATTTTCGTGCGAACACAATCGTACTAGTTTTTGCTGAGACGAGAAGAAGACAGCGGCTGCGGGAAAGAGCTGGAGAAGTAATAAGTAATGGAAGATAGTAGATAGTGACTGTGGTATAGCAAGAGCGAAGGAGACAATCGCAGTGTGACATAAACAGAGGGACACAGTGGCAGTGGAACATAGTAGATAAAGAGAGAACAGTGCTTCGAACAGAGTGAACGAGACAGAGGCAGTTGGACAGGAATAAAAAGAAGGAGATAGCCGAAGGGGATGAGAGTCAGTGATCATGAGACACAGAGTCTATGACAATGGCAACGAGAAAGAAAGAGATAGTGACAGTGAGAAGAGACGGCAGGAATGAGAATGAAGGAATGAGATAGTAGCACTAAGGGAGAACAAGAGGGAGGCAGTAAAAGTGAGAGAAAACTGCAGTAGTAGTAGGACAGAACGACGACTACTGTCTGTGAGGCAGGGAACAGTGACAACTGAAAAACCACAAAGAGATCATAACAATGAGTTGGGCAGAATGAATGAGTGGGAATGGGCAATTGGGAGTGGATGGGCATGAGAGAGTTACATTGATGGACTAATGGTTGTGAGCGAGTTACGGTTACGGGAACTTGTGGAAATAAGAGATGAGTTGCATGTTAAAAAGAAAGCGCGAATGTGTTCGTATGCCAATACTTTTTGCGAAAATTTTTCGAGGTGGTGACGAAGGTAGGACGAGGCAGCTGTTACCCCCACCCCCCTTTCTGATGATAACGGAGTCACTTATCGCCATATTTCTACCTGCTACGTCACTTTATAAACTACGTTTTCGCCTCACATCGCTTTTTGCGTACGTTCACAAGTAGGCTGACTTTGAACCGCTGGAAACCGATAATATAAAACGTTTTCAAGGTTGTTCGAGATTGAAATCTCAGGAATATACCGTAAAAATTACATTACTCCACTTTTCAGCCAGCATCTTTTAATAAGAAAGGACATATTAGTCTTTTTGTGGTCCGATAGTAGCATTCTTCCGATGGTATGTTATGACTGCGTTCTGTGATGTGAAATTGTTAGTACAGTTCATGTATAGTTAATTAAATGCATCGGTTTTGAATGTTTCCTATGTATTATAGTGTCTGTTAATATTAACACCCTGTAAAAGTCAGATATTTTTACTTTTTATTAACGCTAACGTTTTATTTTTGTATGATTTAATCTGACTGCAAAAGGAAATGTTAATGACGGAATCTGCGAAATGCAATATTTATTCTTGTGCACTGAATTCGTCTTTGCATTAAAATGTGTGTCATGATCTGTCTTCCAATTCTTGAAGATATGGTTTCCAGAGCATACCACTAATGAAACTCTGTTTCACTTGCAACATGGCGGCGAATACTGGTTGACTGCATCGTTCCTTTCATGGTGGCGTTTTATGGAATTATGAACTGATTAAATAAGAAACACATAATTAATTGTTATGAGTTTTAAGTTATTATTGTTGACTTCCCTTTACGGCACTTACTGTTAATATACAAAAATAATAGCGAATGTACATCCTCATAGGTGCTCTCTACCAAAACCACAGTTCGGTAATTTTTGACGGTACATAAATGACGCAGTAAATGGTAGTATTACCGGTAGTGTTGGTAGAACTGTCCAGAAAGAAACATAAATGAATGTGTGAGAGAGAAACTGGGAGCCGACGACTTCCCTTTGTTTTTTTGTTTGTATGTTTTCCACGTAAATTGAACCGCAAATCCTTCAGTGTTAGCCCATTGTGTAATTTATATACTTACAAAATGTAGACTGCAATTTATAAGTACCGACGAAAATTAGTTGATTGCATAACTTCAGCGATTTATGTGTTCAAACAATTAATTTTGATGCGAATACAGTTTACAAGCACAAATATAGAAAAATCTATATTACTATTGTTATTTTCTACTCAAGGGACTCTACTTCATCGTGATCCTGCTATTAATGAAGAGTGCGAAAATTGTTAGTCAATAGCAGAAACGTATTTTATATAAAGTCGACAGTATATTGAAGTGATGTGTGCTGTGTTTTTGTTTCGCCTTAATGTAAAGTTCTACCTTCTTTGAGGAAATTGCAATGTCTAGCGCTGCGTGATAAAATCTGTATTACGTATTTACATTTTTTGCTACTACATCTTCTGTTTCACATCACAAGTCAACAATTTCGGATAAAACCTGAAGTAACTATTGACAGTTTTAGTTTTCCTACTAACTCTGCTCAATTTTTACGTAACAGACAGGACTAACGTTATGCTGAATAAAAATATTCTATAGGTTATGCAGCCATTTATATACCTTCGCTCAGTTTCTAGACGATTCCTGCTTCCCGTTTCTAGTGGAGTCTACCAAGACAGTGATAGCATACCCAAACAAAGCAGTAGAAGTGAGGCAACGCCTGATAGGTATGGAACACACCTAATGTACAGGTGACGCGGCTACGATCTTAATTGACTAAAACTACTAGGAAAACGACCGTAGTCTACGCTTGCTTATGACAGACAGCCATAGCCTAAGGTAGTCTTACAATTCTACACATCCTTGCTTAATCATGTTAGTTAGATACTTTTTCGAACGTTTCAGTCAATTTTGTTTACGTTTTATAATTTTGCATGTAACACTCGCTTCTTTGTTGCATACTTTGCATACACCTTCGCGTCAGACATTGTTACTCTGTTTATTTATTTGTCCATCTTACACTGACTTAGCGGCTCTTCTATCAGGTGTGTCTGCTTGTGTCTTAGGCTGCGATCACGTGAAGAACATGCAGGGGTTGACAGCAACAAAAACACGCACCTTTCACGAGATCGTTAGAGAAGTGCAGTACTCTTTTGGACAGTTCTACGTTACGATAATTTTGTAACAGCTGCTTCAAAGGGCACTGAGTTCAGAAAAGAATTTAGGTATTCATTAACACATAAAAGAATTTTGATCATCTGTGGATTAATAAAAGTGTGAGGTAACATTTGAAGTCCCTGAGGATATGGTCATCTTACACTTAGAAGCATTGCAGTTGCAGTATTATTGTTGAAATATCTGCCTTGCCAACTTTGCAGTATATTTTTGCTTGTACTACTACCGCTAACGACTGTCTCCTTTGCTGAATGGCCAGCCCAGCTGACTGGAATACAGGGGACTTGGGTTCAATAGCTGCTCCTGCCAGGAGATTTCCTTGGTGGAACGACTTCCACAGGGTGCACTCAGCCTCATGAGGCCAGCTGAGGACTTGCTCGACCGATTAGTAGTGGCTCCGAGGCCAAGAAACCCGACAACGACCGGGAAAACGGTGTGCCGAACAAATGCCTCCATATATCGCATCCAGTGGCGCCACTGGCAGAGAATGACACGCCCGATTGGCCTACCGTGAGCCAGAATGCAGAACTTCACCTGTCTTACTACTACTATTAGGAAGCGCCTATCCTACAACAGTTACTGTAGGTGTCTAATGCTAAGCAGTCGTCCATTCACATTACTAGTTTTCCACACAATCTGGAGCTGGTTCTTTGGCAGACCAACACACCTGCTCCAGCAATTAATTTCACATCTACACGCCAACTCATTTGTTTAAAATACTAGACGAATGTTTTCAGCATTACCGCAGGCTGACACCGGCACATCAGCTACACAGAAGCAATTTCTGAACAGATGATTTCAGCCGAGAAATGCTCCCTCTCTCATATAACCCAGGTGATGACTGCTGCGGAAGATACTTTCTTAATAAGAGGTGTACAACATTAGCGTATCTTTGTACTACTTTCTAAGTGAGGAATTACTGTGATCGTTACCCGTGAATCCATATTACAACAAAATAAGAGCATCGAAGTTTTCTCCTTAGATGTGGGAAATGGAAATGAAAATCACTACTTTTTGAAGGGATAGACAAAAGTCTTCTTAAGGATTAAAATAAAGTTAGAAAAAAAAACGCCCGAAAGATGACGGAACATTCCGCGTGCAAGAATAGCTTGAGGAAATAAGTAGTCATCAGCTTTTCATCCACCTACCATAATGTTGTGGTTACAGAAACGAACCAATGCAGGAACGACAAAAGAAAAGGGAAAGTTACAGTTTAACGGCCGGCCGCGGTGGCCATGCTGTTCTAGGCACTCCAGTCCGGAGCCGCGCTGCTGCTATGGTCGCTGGTTCGAATCCTGCCTCGGGCATGGATGTGTGTGATGTCCTTAGGTTAGTTAGGTTTAAGTAGTTCTAAGTTCTAGGGGACTGATGACCACAGCAGTTGAATCCCATAGTGCTCAGAGCCATTTGAGCCATTTTTACAGTTTAACAACGCGTCGGTACCGTACTTATTAGGGACGGTGCACTACTACAGTCGTATAAGAAATTGGCTGTAGCTTATTCAAGTGAACCATCCAAAAGCGTACGCTGGAAGTTGTTACAGGAAACAACAAAAGTCCCGAATTATGCAAGTAATATGGAATATTCCAGTAAACAATGCGCCGCACACCTACGTATAATATTTTCACAACAAATTGTGAGGGTTACTTATCAAACAGAGAATAAACAACAGTCTGCTTTGAGTATAGTGTTTCAGGAGATCCAGTTTACCTTTGCCTAAATTACTGATATAAATGTTCCATAACCGAACACATATGCCCAAAGCGAGTATCGTGGCAAAGCACACTGGAAGGCAGTTTAATTCAGAAATCTGAAATATATGATACGTAGTGGAAACAAACGTAGAATCAATTACCAATGACATAAATGCGAGAGAGGACCGTTAAGTGGGTGGGGATGTGGGGAGCAGGACGAGGAAAGTTGGTACAAACGAAGAGAAACCGAAAGAAACAAAGAGAAAATAAAATGTTACCGTAAAACAAACGACACCCTAATCGATTGTAAGCCTCTTAACATTTGCTGTACGTGGCATAAACGGTATGTACGGTTTGTATTCACCGGGAAGCGACTACGGTAAAGAAAAGACAAACTGCCTATTGGCTTCTGTCTCGGGTTCTTCGGCCGACGTTCATCTAATGATTTTTCTGACGTTTCGCCAGCACGAGTGGCTGGCATTGTCAAAGCTTCACCCTCCATTGCCGGTGGTGAACTGGAGCCGAGCTCGCGGGCGCAGACTATATGTACCTGGCGCGCCAACGTCCGAGGGCTTCTCCGCGGTCATTTCCGGTGCGGTTCTCCTCTTGCTACCTGCGACGGTCGTTCGCTGCAGTACGGGAAGCCAGGATCCGTTGACCTTAAGGCTTTCCTCTTTCTTGTTCAAACTGTTCGCGTGTTTTTGTATTTCTACAGCTTCTCTGAACAAGCGCGTGTGATAGTGGTTCTGGCTGTAGAGAACCACTATCACACGCGCTTGTTCAGAGAAGCTGTAGAAATACAAAAACACGCGAACAGTTTGAACAAGAAAGAGGAAAGCCTTAAGGTCAACGGATCCTGGCTTCCCGTACTGCAGCGAACGACCGTCGCAGGTAGCAAGAGGAGAACCGCACCGGAAATGACCGCGGAGAAGCCCTCGGACGTTGGCGCGCCAGGTACATATAGTCTGCGCCCGCGAGCTCGGCTCCAGTTCACCACCGGCAATGGAGGGTGAAGCTTTGACAATGCCAGCCACTCGTGCTGGCGAAACGTCAGAAAAATCATTAGATGAACGTCGGCCGAAGAACCCGAGACAGAAGCCAATAGGCAGTTTGTCAACAAGTGGCCACGAAAGCCTCAACAATTTTGTAAAGAAAAGACAGTCCAGTTCTCCGAAATACGGAGCCCACACTTCGTGGCTCTGCACTGCAAATCCTGCATTGTGTTTAAATGTGTGCGCTGATCTCATCCATGGGCGTTTCTCCAGTGTCCGCACGAGTGGCTCTCAGGGGACCCAGATTGGTTAACAATCGACAGCGTCCCTCAGCGTCTTATAATTACTGCGTGATGAGTTGGCAATCTGCTCATAGGAGGCAGCTCGCAAAGAGGACAGTTGAACGGAACTCCTCTAACAGACCTACTTCACCTGAATAAATTTAGTGACCCTATGAATATAAGTGTTTGTTATTGAGGTAAAAAGTGCAGACTGCCAGCAGAAAGAGTGATTGTTAAGAAGGAATATAAATTTAAGCGATACACTATCATTCATGAGTGTATTTTTATCAAGTGTAGCCTTCCACGTAAGTGAGGTGTGGACGTTAAGCAGTTCAAACAAGAAGGGAATAGTAGCTTTTGAAATGTCCTGCTACAGAACAATGTCGAACATTGGGTGTGTTGAAACTTCCTGGCAGACTAAAACTGTGTGCCGGTCCGAGACTCGAATTCGGGACCTTTGCCTTTTGCGGGCAAGTGCTCTACCAACTCAGCTACCCAAACACACTCACGCCCCGTCCTCACGGCTTTACTTCTGCTAGTACCTCGTCTCCTACCTTCCAAACTTTAAGAAGCTGTCCTGCGAACCTTGCAGAACTAGCACTCCTGAAGGAAAGGATATTGCGCAGACATGGCTTAGCCACAGCCTGGGGGATGGTTTCAGAATGAGATTTTCACTCTGCAACGGAGTGTGCGCTGATATGAAGCTTCCTGGCATATTAAAACTGGCAAACGTACCGAGTTCGAGTCTCGGTCCGGCACACAGTTTTAATCTGTCAGGAAGTTTCATATTAGCGCACACACCGCTACAGAGTGAAAATCTCATTGGGTGTGTTGATTGATCAACTGATGTGGAGGTACTGAATAGAATTGGTGAAACATGGAATTTTGGGTACAATCGTGACGAAATGAATGGATCGGTAGGTAACACACATCCTGTGGCACCAAGAAATTGTCAGTTTGGAAATGTAAGTAACTAAGTGTGAGGAAAAAACTGTAGAGGGAGACCAAGGGTTGAATACAGTAAGCATGTAGAAACTGATGTGGCTTGAGATGATTATGCTGAGACGAAGAGGTTTGCACAGGATAGAGTAACATGGAGAGCCAACATCGCCACAACAACAGGGAGTAGGAGGAGACGAGGGATTTTTCAGTACAGATATTCCCTCTGCTCCAATGCCCTGAAGACTGCATGCAACTCAGAATCATAAACCATAAATTCATTTGTAAATGAATGATGAGGACACAGTCCGGGATAACACTTACCAGCCAAGAGATTAGTTTGTAAATCTAGACACATAATTGTGTTGTTCATTTGCAATATCATTAGCTTGTCAATTAAAAATATATGCATGAGTGCAAATTCTCCTGTAATGTATTATGTCTAAAATTATTCGCCTAAGTTTCAAATTAATTGTCCAGAAGAATCACTGTTGAAGTAATTGGGATATTCAAATACTGTGGAAAGATGAGAAGTGACTGAAGTTTACTAAGGATGTGGATAATGTGGTAGGAACATCACAGTAGGCAGTTCACTTGAAGAGGAGTGAACATCTCTAAAAAGGGCAACCACAGATGTTGGACAGTCAGCTGTAGGTACAAGGAAGTTAACTGCAAATAAGAAATACTTCCAGTGACTGACGAATGGAGGAGGTACAAGTATGTGCAGTAAGAGATAGGATCACAGAAATATAAATCACTGAGGAATGAAACAGAAAATGAGAAGTGCAGGGGAGGCAAGGCGAAATAGCTATAGGAAAAATGTGAAGGAAAGATCATCGAAAGGACTCTCAGCATATGGGAACTCAGCTGCTAAAAGCAAAGGAATGAACAGATGGATGGAGAGCTACCCTGGAGGCCTCTATGACGACGAGGACTTGTCTACTGCCATGCTAGGAGAAGAAACTGAAGTCGATAAGCAGGACATAGGGGATCAGAATATAAAACAGCTCTGGAAAACTTGATATCAAATAAAACAGAAGGGATCGATAAAATTCCATCGGAATTTCTAAAATCATTATGGGAAATGGCTACCTAATGCTACTCAAGTTGGTGTATAAAATCTATGAGATAGGCGACATACTGTCAAACTTTCAGAAACATATGACCCCCGTGATTCTGAAGATAGCAAGGTAGATAGGGGTGAAATCTAACGCAAAATTAGCTCAACATAACACGTATCCAAGCTGCTGAGAAAAATAAGATACGGAAGAACTGAAAAGAAAGTTGAGTTTCTATTAGATGACTGTGAGCTACGATTTAGGAAAGGCAAAGGCACCAGAAAGTCCGTTCTGACATTGCCCATGATAGTGACAGAAACATTCAGGAGACATCAAGGTATGTTCAGAGGATTTGTCGACCTGGAAAAAGCGTTTGACAGTGTGAAATGTTACAAGATTTTCGAAATTTTGAGAAAATAGAGTAAGTTACAGGGTGATATACAACACAGACAAGAACGAATAGGGAACAATAAGAATGGAACACACAGAACAAAGAGCTCCGCTTAAAGAGAGTGCACGACAGGATGTAGTCTTTCGTCCCTACTGTTCAATCATTACATCTAAGAAACAATGAAGGAAATAAAAGAAATATTCAAAAGGGGGGTTAAAGTTCAGAGTGAAAGGATATTAGTGACAAGTGGTAAGTGAAAGTGAATAAGAAGTATAGGATCTGTTGAATGGAACGAAAAGACTTATGAGTAAGGAATAGGGATTTAGAGTAGACCAGAAAAAAGGCAAAAATAAAGAGACGAGGCAGACGTGAGAATCACGAGAAACATAAGATCAAGACTGGTGGTTACAAGGTAGCGAAGTTAAGGAATTCTGCTACCTTGGAAGCAAAATAAAGCTTGATGGACAAAGGAATGAGGATAAAAAAGCAGACAATCGAAGGCAACGAGGGCATATTTGACCAGGGACGCACTACTAGTATCAAACTTTGGCCTCAATCTGAGGAAGAAATTTCAGAGAGTGTTTGTTTGGAGAACAAAATTGTATGGCAGTGAATCGTGGACAGTTGGAAAATCGAAACAGAAGGAATCGAAGCGTTTGAGACATAGTGCTACAGAAAAAAGTTGAAAATCAAACTCGTTGGTAAGATAAGGAATAAGAATGCTCTCTGTAGACTCGGCGATAAAAGGAACGTATGGAAAACACTGCCAAGAAGGAGGGAAGGGGTGATAGGACGTGGATAAAGACATCAGGGAATAACCACCATAGCATTAGAAGGAAGTGTAGAGGGTGAAATTGTAGGGGAAAGTAGAGATTGGGATATATCCTCCAAATATTTGAGGATTTAGAGTTCAGGCGCAACTCTGGAAGTTTGTGATACGCCACATCAAAAGAGCGGAAGACTGATGAATAAGAAAAAAACGACCTGTGGACATCCTGGCAAACATTTCAAGTGTCTGCTGCTGGTTGATGCTGCAGTTGCAGCACTGCAATTTCTGTTGGTGGCAAGAAATCCAAAAATCCGAGATGGCAGATGGAACGAAAGTGAAAAAGCCCAAAATGACAGGAAATTCAAAAATTCAAGGTGGAGTTGGTGAAAACTTAGAGAATTCAAGAAGGAGAGAAAAAAATAAAGAAAATATTAATTTAAAAAACCGAAATGGCATAAATAACCCATTTGTGCTCAGTAATTGCTCCCTTCCCATCTCCTCCTCTTCTCGCCACCGCCACCCTTCTCCAACCAATCAGAACCCAGTGGTTTAATGAAAATATAGCAGCCAATGACAATTTTGCACCAAAATAAAATTGCGCTATTTCTCAAAACATGTAAAATTCCATCAGAAAACGCCCATAGTACTTCCAACATACCTTAACTGTCTTATGAAATTAAAAAATAAAATTACGCGTGGCTTGCATTGTAGCACTGATGATAAAACTGACATGTTAAGCAGCATTTGTTTGTGGTCATCACTCATTGTGGACTCTCAAATATTTCCACATCTAAACTGTCTGTATTATATATCAAAATATACACAGCATGTTTATTGGAAATATTGAAATACCTTATACGTTAGTCGACGAGCATAACTGATATTTCTACTATGCATTTAAAACATCATACAGAACAGGCATGGACACTATTGCTTAAAATGCGCTTATCAACGATAATTACCAACGTAAGCAATGTTATTTCTATTGTCTCAGAACCTCGTCTCTAAAACCGATATCAAGTCAGCCAAACATTATAGTTCGAAACGTTAATCGTATTCTGCTTATAATGCTAAATCATGTTTTCACACAGTGGTAATTACATTACACTTCCCTGAAATAGCTTACTGAACAGTAGCGGTACACATCTGTACAGGTAAGAATGAAGAATTTGCTTCGCTTTCAACTATCTACTTTCACAGTCAGCCAAAGACGTTAGTGCCCACGTACTAGGGTAATAATGTGTAGCACAAAATGCGATCGCTCTGTGGAGTCTGCATGACGCATTACACCCTACACAGCCATTTTACAGCAAGGTTAAACAAACTGCCCCATATTGTAGTAAAAATGTAACAATTTGCTACATGTTACAGAAAAAATTGCTCCATACACCGAAACGTTACTGCAAAATTGCAGCAAATTCCTCTTAAAAACACCAATAGCAGACAGTGGATGTTAACAGCTACTAGAGCGTAAAACAGTATTATAATCAGTCAATTCAGAGAACGAATTTAAGGTCTTCGAAAACATCGCTCAGAATGTGGAAATGGACATAATCCCAGTATAGTGAGACAGTCGTTTATAAAAAAAAAAAAACACGAAAGAAGACTACCACCCTTTCCAGCTCAGGTACCCACAATCAAGCCCAGGTAACGAAATACATACTTCCCTTTATAGGTAACGTATCCTATAAGGTAGGTCATTTATTAAAAAACCTAGGTTGTAAAGTTTCATACTCTACCATCAACAACCTTAAAAAGAATTTAGTCCATTCTCTTGATAAAGGTACTGATAAATCATCTCTGTCAGCTGTGTATAACATCACTTGTGCTAAATGTTCCCGTTATTACATTGGCCAGACAGGAAGGGTCCTGTCTGTTAGGTTTAAAGAGCATCTGCCCACTGAAAGCGGTGATGGAACACGAGGATCTACATTTGCTGAACATCTTGTCCAAATGACCCATGCTCACAAGCCTCTAAAAGATGCAGAACATTTACACAATGAAGTCAAAGGATGTAAATTAGACACCCTTGAAGAAATGCAAATTTTTAAACATCTAATTATTGATAGAGAAAATTTACTTAATGATCAGCTGCAACTAAAAATAGAAATTATTTCGAAGGATTTCAACCTTTACTCCGGTGGAGTTGACCCACAGTCTGCTTCGAATGGCCGATGCTGTTTCCTATCTGCTTTTTTCCTTTATTAAGTGCGATTGTACATTGTATCTCTATGTATTTTGTACTATACTGGTAATGGCAGCTAGTTGCTAAGATGTTTCTTAATTTGCCTGTTTTATGTTCAAGATATTTTATGCTTCGCTAATTTATTAGTCACTGCAGTGGGGCTTCGTCCTCTTATTATAATATTTGAACGCAAATTTTCATGCCCTGACTTTGTAGCTAGATCTCAGGTAAATTGTTGAATGTACTGTACCAATAGGTAGGTTTGTCCATTTGTAGGACTGCTTCCCGTCACAATTTGTTTACAGTTTACGTTTGCTCTAAGTAATTTTGTGACAGCTTGTCTCTAGCGCTTGCGCTCGCGCATTCGCTTGTCCGCTGGTGGAGCCTCGCCGCGGAACTGCTCCTTGTTGCTTACGTGTGACTCTTATTCCTGGCCGGCGTAGCTCCGTCGACGTTTAACTTAATGTTTTTAGTTTTGACAGACATAATCTTATGACTATGCGTCTGTATTCTGTTGTAATTTTATTCTGTGACATGCCAACGTTTGGCCCTCAAAATAATTTAATTTTTTGAAGTACACGATTTTATTTATCATGAAATCGTTAGATTGATGATGTATTTCAATGAGTAACATATGTCCGTATGGGTCAACTTATAGGTTCTGAAGAAAATACCATTATTGGCAACTAAACCTATGTAAACTAATAAAATTTTACCTTGCAACTGAAGGCTGAATTTCTTAATTTCTGAACAATTCACTGTTGCTGAAGCGCTGCACTATGCTAAAAATTTGTATATTATAATAACATTAGATGACAGTCGACATGTGCAGCGGTGTCAGCTACAGGAGGTATCAGCTCATGTGGGTGTCAGCCGCTCTGGCGGTGTCACCTACTGGGGATGTCATTCTGTTCCTTTTTTTAACCGCCCATGTTAATGAAATTCTGATCTGCTCCGTTATACTTTTTAATGGTCTGTGGAATGAAATTCCCACCTATTTTCTTCTACGTAGAAAAAATTTTGATCCATACGATTCAGTTCCATTTTTTGATGGTGTTTGTGAATGAAATCCCTTCCTTTTTCAATGGTCCGTGTGAATGATATTCCTATCCTTTCTGTTCTGTTCTCTTTTGAATGGTCTACATGACTGAAATATCAGTCAATTTTGTTTTCTAGCTATATCTGTAGAAGAAATTTCTATCTGTTCTCTTAAGTTCCAATTTTTTGACGATCTGTGTCAATGAGTTCTGACCCATTCCATTCCCCTCCGTTTTTTAATGATTTTGTGAGCGAAATTCCAATATACACTGTGTTACAGCAAATATACACTTTCCTAATTAAAAGCTAACGAATTACCCTCATTATTACAACTAAACTGTAACTAAATGCCGTCTATATTACACCAAAATTGTAACAAATTGCCCGTTAAGGAAAAATGTTTTAATGGCTGGTAAAATACTCCACTGTGCTTTGGTGCTTCGTTTCCATGACCAGCATAACAACACTGTGAAATAATCGATTCTACCATCTTGGATTATGACATCATGTGATCAAGGTTAGTGACTTATACGTGACATCATAGTTTTCCAAATTAGAGGGCTATGCACAATGGCATCCTAATCAGACTAAGTGTTACGCTTGTTGGAATAGTTGTTGACTTACTGGCATGAATCACTCTCAACTTATTGAGTAATCGCTTTTGTTTGTGGAAACTGTAATGACTGAATAATCTGCAATGTGCGCTAAATTAAATCCAACCCAACTAACCACTCCTAGCAGATGGTTTGCCCATCGTTGTAAACAATATTCAAATATAATTATTATTACACTTGGCACATCACTAACATAAATTCCTACTCTTTCCCGGCAGTACTAGAAATTGCTCCTGGATCATCCACATGGCAGTCAGCCCTGACCACTCATCTATGGGCGTGGTATTTCAATCAGTTCCACAGTCTGTAACAGTTTTGATGTAACGTGAAGGGCAAATAGCTACTACTGCACTTTAAAATGAGCCAGTTTGCTACATTTTTGCTGTAACAAGGGGAAATTTGTTATAATTTTGCTGCAGCATTGGTGGTTTGTTAAAATTTTGTTGTTACATAAAGGGTAGTATGTTAGGCCTACAGTTTTGCTGTAGCATGGGGCAATATGTTACAATTTCACTGCAACATAGAAATCCGTTAGAGGTTCGGTGTAACATTGGCAGCACTTTACGATTTTTTGTAGCATGGAGGGCAATTTGTTACAGTTTTGCTATAACGTGGGGAATTTGTACTGGTTTTACTACAACATGAAGAGAAATTCATTACAGTTTTGCTGTGAAATGGAGTGCAAATTCTTACAATTTAGCAATAACATGAACAGCAATTTCAATGTAATCTGCAAAGCAATTTGTTACTGTTTTGCTGTATTATAAAGACTAATTTGATACTTATAAACAGAAAATTTTATGCATTGCAGAGAATGTTGAATTGTAGAAAACTGTAGAAAATTTCTATAATGCAATTCAAATTTCACCATTCACACAGACTGTTAAAATGGAACAGAACAGAACAGATGAGAATTTCAATCATACACACTATTAAAAATAGATCAGAATTTTGTTCACACAGATTATGAAAAAAGGAGAACGGAACAGATCACGTTTCCTCTACAAAGAACATTAAAACAGGAATGGAAATGAACAGATCAGAATTTCATTAGTGTAGACCATTAAAAATCGGAATGGAATGAGAAACCGTGTAGCTAACATCCACAGAGGTTGACATCCACTGAACATACGTAATGTCAGGTACTGGTTTTAGAATATTGTTTTAAGATCCAGTAGTTGACACTCAGTGCACACACACACACACACACACACACACACACACACACACACACAATCTCAGCTACATCTTTCCTTATGGAGCGAATGGCAACAGTTTTGCTGTAACATGTTGATTAATGGGCAATTTGCTACAATTTTAACAGTAACATGGTATCTTTTGTTACATTTTCGCTATAACATGGGGAAATTGGTTACAATTTTGCTGTGAAATGCAATGTTTGGTACAAAGACGTCATTCAACCTTGGTGCCCAAACAGGTTAACACGTTCCTCATGCGGCATTGTAGGAACGTAACTCCGCCTGGGCCTCGACTTTTTCACCGTTTTAACAGGAAATGAAGGACGAGAGATTGGGTTTAGTGTCTGTTTCACTTTCTCCCTTATGACCTCTTGCAGCGTGCAATCCAAGTGCTAGCAATTCCTCACAGTACTCCAACTGGTGGGCGTGTGCGTCAGCAAGAAAGACGTCCAGCTGAGCAGCGAGGTGTTTGATATATTGATCCGTCGATCGCTTCGAAGGGCACTGTCCACCCTTTCCAAAATCGAAAGAGTCACAGTTGTGTGTCGCCAATTGGCGCGCGGGAGATCCAACAGGTTTGCGCGACCTTGTTGCGATGGTGACAGACTCCCCGCCCTAGGACTCACCGTGCTTTTGTTCACTGCCACATGTTCGCAGACATGGACAAGAGCCTATGAATAGCTGCGATACTCTGGTTTTCCGCCAAAAGAAATTCAACGACAGCTGTCTGCTTGGAACCCACCTCCGTTACAGATGCCCTTTTTGAAGGCTATGTATAGAGTCGCCACCTGTCGGAACTTCATGAAATTATAAGGACTGAAGCGGGAATATTCCGCATTTTTTTAAACCGAAATTGGCCGAGAAAAGAAAATGTGTTGCATTACTTATTCAACGCCCCTCGTACAATCTCGCCTATTTTGTAGAAAACTCCACAACGAGGTTAGGGACACTTTTAGTACATTGGAGAAACGTCTAATTCTGGTACATTGTGTATAGGAGAGCTAATAGTTTCGTTCGACGGTGTGGCGACTTCGAGTGACGCATGCGCTCGGCACGTGGCGACTCGCCGTCCCAATTAGCAGGAGTGCCTGCGACGGCGGCGGCGGCGGCGGCGCTGACCTGCTGACACACCACCACTACACTCACACACCCTCACGCCACACCCACAAACAGTAACGGCCGGCTCATTCGAGACGCGCGCCAGCTTCGGCAGGCGGCAGCGGAAGAGCTCGCAACAGCTGATAGCTCGCCCCGGACCGAGCACCCGCACTTGTTCCGAAGATGGGACGTTTTGGACAGTTACGACACAATATTATGTCGTAACCAATCTATTATTAAGGTAATAATAGCGTTATCCTGAGTTGAACGCCTCCGAGGTGGACTGTTTATATGATCACTCGTTATTGAATGTTACGCCACTAACTGTAACATTCAAGCTCGTTTACTTCTCAAACTAAAATATGACGCTTGCCTCAGAAGCCGAGAGGGCTAACACGTTGATAAAATAAAATATTAAGAAAAGTATCTAGTGAAGGTGATATCAGACACGTTTCAGTTTTTTACGACAGCTTAACTATCACTGCTCACATCAGTGTGAAGCTGTTCCATTTTAAGTCAGCACTGTATAAATTGCTCCGAAAGGCTGCTCCTGGAGTTAAATTCTTCCTGTGTTTGTGTGTCAATAACGAAATTCGTTCTTTAATATAGACGTTTTAATTAGTTAATTTTAAATTAAAATAGCTACTTATTTGCTTTCGAGTGCTTGGTTTCGTGTCACTACAATAATCGCTCTGATATGTGACTTAGCCAAAACGAAGCAGTTTGTACTATGCAAAACATACGTGATGGGCGGTGTGAAACGAAGCAGCCTCTACCAAGCCTGTTTATAACATGTATGTTCTGTCTTAGCATAAATGTTATTTAGTGTGTAAGCAAAATTTATAAATGGGCATGTATACTGGAGTTACATTTCTACACGAGTAAATGTATATTTCTCTTGGAGAATCAGGTCTGCGATCTTAATAAACTTGATTCTTCAAGAATAATGTAACATTCAGATGGCCCCCAACGGCTGACCCAATGTCAGACATATATAACGAGCAGATGTATTAAACGTGCCTGATATTAAACTTCCTTTTTAAAGTATTTGCGACAAACGAGTTGCTCGGGGAACGGAAATGGTAAGTGTCAAAACGAAAGTTCGGAGATACACTGGATTAAAATTTGCACTTGTTCCACAAATATGAGTAATTTTATTCTAACATCCATTTTGTTCTGCATGGCTTTTAACACATATATTCTTCCACACAAACATAAAAAGAACAAGGAACAGTTTATAGCACATGCGGATACCATCATGTTACCAAAATTATGCACACTGAAAACACAAATAATCATATCACAACATTTACACAGAGTTAGTAGAAAATTTTGTACAGCTCGTTGCTTGAAAGTACTTAATCGCTCATCACTCTCATTGCAGATCTGTCCATTGTCCAAACGTATTGTTTTGAGAGACAGGAAGGAAAATCCATGACGAACAGGATGATCTAGTACAAAGAGTGGTAAAACGTCACTAACTTTCTCTTTTTCAGTGAGTCTGGTTCTGTCGTGTTTCAGTCGAAGAGTAAGAAATGAAGTTTTCCTCCCACGTTTCCTGAAAGTTACTTTGCGGCATACGTCATGACGTAATGTCTCGGTGATGAATAAAGATGATGGGTACTCAGAAGTCACGTTCTACCCGCATACATTCCTTAGTTTGGCAGCCAGATTCATTCTGAAGATCAAAGTCATCAATTTGAGTGTTTTAAAGTTTGCTTCAAGTGCTTTCACCTACTTTCTCGAAACGTTCACGAGAACAGTGACAGTTAGGGCTTCCCTACATGCTTTTTATCGATTGTCTTTCCAGGAGTACGTATTCTCGCTGTATTACATCTCTTTCGCTTTAACTTACTGGAGCTCACGTGCCTCTTTTTTTTAAGTCATTCTTCTATTATCAAACTGAATATCAGAACGTCTTCTCTGGTGCCTTTACCTTCCCTAAAGCCAGACTGATAGGATTCCAACAGATTTTCAATTTCCTTTTCCATTCTTCTGTATATAATTCTCCTCAGTAAATTCGTGAAATCTTCTCGGGTGATCAGCCGAGTAAAGGCGTCGTCTTCTCGCAACGTTTCGAAGGGTTTCGTACCCATCATCTTCAAGCGAAGTGCTTCGACGTCACCTCACTCTTCACACGAGTACCGCTGGAAGACTCCCTAGCGCTGCTCGAAACACGCTTTAGTGAGGACACAATAAGGCTGTTCCGGCATGTGTTAACAAACACCTACTTCAAGTGTGGAGGCAAATTTTATGAACAAGTGGATGGTGTAGCCATGGGGTCCCCCTTAGCTCCAGGCATCGCTAATCTTTACATGGAGCACTTTGAAGACATAGCCCTGGACACCGCCCCATTGAAACCTAAAGCCTTTTACAGATATGTGGACGACACTTTTGTCGTGTGGCCACATGGCAGAGAGAACCTGCAAGACTTCCTGCGACATCTCAACAGCATACACAGCAACATACAATTCACCATGGAGGTGGAAGAAAACGGAAGCTTGCCCTTCCTTGACATTCTAATCAAGAGGCATCCTGATGGCACCTTGGGTCACGCTGTGTATAGGAAGAAGACACATACGGATTTATACCTTCATGCACAGAGTTGCCACCACCCAGCACAACGCAACTCAGTGCTTAACACACTTGTGCACAGGGCCAAGTCTATCTGTGATGATGACAGCCTACCTGCAGAGTTACAACACCTAAGGAAGACCTTCCGCAGCAACGGTTATAATGAGACGCAAATCTCGCGCGCCCTACACAAGAGCAGGAAGGTAGACACACCAGAAGAAGAAGACGAGACCAGATGCCTGGCATTTCTACCATACGCGGGACCGCCAACGGCCAAGATTGCCCGCATTCTGGAGAAGCACAACATCAAGACAATTTTTCATGCCCCAAGTAAAATTAAGGACATACTTGGCTCAGTCAAAGACCACCTAGGACTGCAGACTCCGGGCGTATACAGTATTGAATGTGAATGTGGTACGAAATACATCGGACAAACGCAGCGCTGCATCACGCAGAGGCGCGCGGAACACATTAGAAATGTACGCCTTGGTCAGACGGAAAAATCGGCGGTAGCGGAACATAGCCTTAACGAAGGACACACCTTCCTCTTTGAGGGTACGAAGAAGCTGTGTGACGCTAAAGGATTTTGGGACTCAGTTTTCAAAGAGGCTGTAGAAATTCGGTTGAACAGCAACCTGATCAATCGAGACACTGGTTTCCAACTTAGTACAGCCTGGAATCCCGCAATAACTAAAATTAGAAGAGAACGCTCCGGCACGAAGACGGCAGCGGCCACAGACGTATTAGGAACCGACAGGGACTCGACGCCCGGTCCGCGCCGCGAACCCCCCACCACTGGCGCGGCGGCCGATTCCGCAGGTACCTGATTGGTCGGCGCCCGGAATCAGTCACTGGTCCAGGAGCCTTTTTTTTTTTTAATCAGCTAGTCAAAAAACTCCCACCTACAGCAATCACACACATCGCGAACGTCCTCAACGAGATTACTCGATCCCGTGTTTTCCCAGCTTGCTGGAAACATGCGGAAGTGGTCGCGATACACAAACCAGGGAAAGACCCTCTATTCCCGCAGCACTACAGGCCGATTAGCCTCTTGCCAACTCTCAGCAAGATCTATGAGCGCCTCCTACTAAGACCCATACAAGAACATATTACCAGAGAGCAAATTCTGCCGGATTTCCAATTTGGGTTCCGGCAGAACCACTCTGCCCCACAACAGATCATGAGAGTGGTTGAAGCGGCCACAGAGGGCTTCAACCACAGAGGCTACTGCGGGATAGTGCTACTAGACGTAGCCAAAGCCTTTGATTCAGTATGGCATAGAGGGCTACTCTACAAGTTGTACACACAAGGGTTTCCCGGGAGCATAGTTCAGCTGATCAAGAGCTATCTCACGAATAGGACTTTCTCCGTCAAAGTAGAAACTGCCACCTCCACCAGAAGGCGTATTCGTGCTGGGGTGCCACAGGGATCGGTCCTGGGGCCCGTATTGTACAGTTTGTACACTGCGGACACACCAACGGCCCCCCTGGTGCACACTGCGCAGTACGCCGACGATACAGCCTTCTACACGAGAAACGCGAACAAGGACCTGGTCATCCGTAGGCTACAAAAGGTTTTAGATGACACGGAAACATGGGCCCGTCGCTGGCGCATCACCATCAACTCTGAGAAGACGCAGGCAATGCTGATTACCCGCAGGCTCGGAAGGCGCGAACCTCCTCAACGTCCCCCCCCTCCACCTTCACCTAAATGGAATCCAACTCCCCTGGCGCAGAACCGCCAAGTACCTTGGCGTAACCCTGGACTCTCGTCTTACGTGGAAACCCCACATAGACGAGGTCCACAGGAAGGTCTGCGCCAGAATGTCCATCCTATACCCTATCCTGAACACAACCAGTTCCCTTCCTTGCCCAGTAGCAGTAAATGTATACCAGGCCCTGATCCGGCCGGTAATGGAGTATGCGTGCCCTGTCTGGGGATACGCGGCAAAGCAGCACCTGGACAAACTCCAGAGGCTGCAGAACCGCGCCCTCAGAAGGGCGCTGCGTCTACCTTACGGATTCCCCACGGACGACTTGCACGCCGCAGCCGAAATCCCACTCCTCAGAGAGCGTTTCCAGGATCTGGCAAGGGCCTTCTATGAGGGTACTTCCAGATCCGGTAACGCGCTTATCCACTCCCTAGGTCGGTATGACATGTCCCGCGATAAGCATAAGCGCCCTATGACGATCTTCGACGATTAAGTCGAAGAGAAAATCCCAATATCCAATCCCTAATCCAGTTCCTTCCCACATAACACCAATCTTTTCGCCTACCTCAGGCAAGTACCAGACTCACTCACAACAAACATCACAAGTCACAGACACCAAAAAACTATATAAAAATCACACACACACGTTCACAGGGGAGTAAAAGCCGAAAGGCTACAAACTCCCCCTCACACTTCCCCAAAGAGGGGAAAGTAATAGATGTGAGCAGCAGCAGCATCTCGACACTTCGCTTGAAGATGATGGGTACGAAACCCTTCGAAACGTTGCGAGAAGACGACGCCTTTACTCGGCTGATCACCCGAGAAGATTTCACGAATGGAATACGCCGAGAAAGTCTCAAATCACATTTTTCCTCAGTAAATTGTATGCGTGAGCTGTTCAGCTGACTGTGCGATAGCTGTCACACATGTCGGCTCTTGCAGTCTTGGGAATTGTGTGGATGATTTTTTTTCCGAAAGTCAGATGCCATATCGCCCGACTTATTCATTCTACACACCAACATGAATAGTCGATTTGTTACAA
This sequence comes from Schistocerca nitens, assembly GCF_023898315.1. Lineage (NCBI taxonomy): Eukaryota > Metazoa > Arthropoda > Insecta > Orthoptera > Acrididae > Schistocerca > Schistocerca nitens. Next base: position 131,939,389 of record NC_064617.1, on the reverse strand, counting down.
TTACCCCCAATGATTTTAGAAATTCCGATGGAATTTTTTTCAATGCCTTCTACCTTGCTCTTCCAAAGCTCTTTTAAATTCTGATTCTAACATCTGAGTCCCTCTCTCTTCTACATCGACTAATGTATCTTCAACTATCACGTCAGCAGACAAGACTTGGACCTCAAAAAGGTTTTGAGTGTACTCTCTCCACCTATCTGTGCTCTCCTCAGCATTTAACAGTGGAATTTCACTTTCAATGTTATCATCCTTAGTTTTCATTTCAGCTAAGGATGTTTTGCCTTTTCTGTGCGCTGAGTCAGTCCTTCCGACAATCGTTTCTTTTAAGATTTCTTCAAATTTTTCAAGCAGCTAGTTTGCCTTAACTTCCCTTCATTCCCCGTTTATTTCATTCCTAAATGTGCTGTGTTTCTCTGTTCCTGAATTTCGCTGAACGTTTTTGTACTTCTCTCTTTCATCCTCCAGCTGTAGTAGGTCTTCGGTTCCCCACGGTTTCTTCGCCGTTACTTTATCGTACCAATGGTTTTTTCAGTATCTGCGATTGCTCTTTATAAAGATATCCATTTCTTACTAAACTGAGATGCCAACTGACCTCTTCCTTTTTGCAGTATCTATAGCCTCAGAGAACTTCAAGCGTATCTCTTCTTTGTAATCCCGAATCCCACTTCTTTGCACAATGTTTCTTCCTGACAAGTCTCTTAAAATTAAGCCTACACTTTTTCACTCCTAAGTTGTGATCTAACTCTATATCTGCTCCTGCATACCCCTTACAGTCCAGTATCTGAGTACGGAACCTCTGCCTAACCATGATGTAATCTAACAGAGTCTTCCCGTATTTCCCCGCCATTATACCTCCTGCTCTTGTGATTCGCTATTACGTGCTGAAATTTCTCCTTTCGCATCCCTTGCAACAAGCCCATATCCTCCCGTAACATTTTCTTCTACTCCTTCCCCTACAATCACATTCCAATCCGCCATGACTATTAGATTTTCATCTCCCTTTGCCTACTGAATTACCCGTTCGATATCCTCGTATACTTTCTCTGTATCGTCATCTTCGGCTTGCGATGTCAGCATGTATTCCTGAACTATCGTTGCCGGTGTTGGTTTCGATTCAGATGAGAATAATCGTGTCACCGAAATATTTACAGTAATTCACTTTCTGCCCTACTTTCCTATTCGTAACTAATCCTAGTCCGCTTAAACCATTTTCTGCTGCTATTAATATTAACCTACACTCGTCTGACCAGAAATCCTTGCCGTCTTTCTATTTCACTTTCCTGACACCTATTATATTAGACTGAGCCTTAACATTTCGGTTTTCAACTTCTATATCTTCCCTATCATGTTCAAACTACTAACATCCCGCGCTCCCACTCGTAGAACCTTCTCTTTTGATCGGTTATTCACTCTTTTTTGTCATGGTCATCTCCCGATCGGCAGACCCCTTCCGGAGATCCGAATGGTGGGCTACGCCGGAATCTTTTGCCAGTGGAGAGATCATCACGACATTTTTTTAAATTACAGGCTACTTCTCCCGTGGATACACATATGTGTCTTTAATTCCCTGGTTTCCATTGCCTCTGCTTTCTTGTGCCGTTAATCATTGGCGATTCTTCCGCCTTTAGGGGCAGTTTCCCACCACAAGGGCAAGAGAGTGCCCTGAACTTCTGTCCGCGTCTTCTCCCGCTTTGACAAGGTCGCTGGCTGAGTGAGAGTGATTTCTTGTGCCGGAAATCTTCGGTCGCAAGTACGTATGATTTTCAATCAAAAGTTAAGCGGTGGTGGGTTTCGAACTCGGGACCTAGAACGTTTTGATAACTAATCAAGGACACTACCCCTAGACGACAGGTATGCATATAAATGAAGAACTATTGATGTACACACCATCAAGCCTTTACCAGCACCCTTCAGTAATAATCTCATATTTTATGCATTTCAGCCACGTAATGGTATGTACGTACATGCGCTTAGTATTATGTTCGCGAAAGGTACTAAGTACAACAGATCTGCAAATTGATTTATCTCTGAATCATCTGGATTATTCGGAATGAACTCAGGCTCATGGTCGGAGATATCAGGATCACTAAGAACGTCTTGCTTATCTTGTAACGCTTCAAATGTGGCAATAATCTCGGAAGACGTATACCTTCGCGGCAGCCATTTTAGTTGTCGCTCGTCATTACGTTCCCGCGATAGGTAGCCACTGGCTTTAACCATGAAGGATCTCCTTGACGTGTGTTCTGTGAAATTAGAACTTTTTCCTTCTGCGTTTTATTCTGTTGTTCATAGGTAGCGCTGATTATAACTCAAAATAAACGGCAAGTGTGTTCCCCCGAGCCGCTCAAACATCAAGGTGATAGATCACGTCATGGGAACAACTTCGATTAGAGACGAATTATTTACTGACGCAATTTCTATTTTTATTGTTTTCGCCAGTCCTGCGGCGACGAAATTTCACTGAACTAGCTGAGACTACTAACCTGGTTACATCTACATACTACGTACACCAGTAAATTAATAGAGTGATCTTCTGCAAGGGAACCTTCAGAATTAGCGCCTCTAAGCGGAGAACGGTGTTTTAGAAGCTCGTCTACTGCCGTTCATGTGAGGCAGACTCTTATCAAGGGCCATCTTCTAAACGCCATGAGCTACACTTGAAATGTTTATTTGCGAAACCAATGTTTGGGTGCATAAACAAATGGTTCAAGTGGCTCTGAGCACTATGGGACTTAACATCGGATGTCATCATTCCCCTAGAACTTAGAACTACTTAAACCTTACTAACCAAAGGACATCACACATCCATGCCCGAGGCAGGATTCGAACCAGCGACCGTAGCAGTCGCTCGCTTCCGGACTGAAGCGTATAGAACCGCTGCCGGCCGGGGTGTATAATCCATCGTCGGTGGCATCTGGTACAGAGAAACAAGATGCTTTATGTACATCACATTCTACAACATGGCAAATGCAAATATAATGACAGAAACATAAGCCATCATTTACATCTGTAGCAATGATAAGCGCATCAGCAATCTGTGAATGACATTAACAAAAACATAATCATTCTACAAAAAGCAGAGGAAGGCAGATGATTGGACATTCTTGAAGAAATTAAAATGTGCGCCCAAATGACGAAACAGCGGGAGAACATACTTAATGAAAATAATACTTAATACAAAATTTCATCAGTGTTTTAAACGAATCAGTTTGGTTTGGGAGTCTCTGCATTACCCGCATGTAAAATTGTCTATTTTGACATGATATATTGGATTATTTTTCAATCATACCCTTGTATAATCTATCCTCATATACCAATTGTTCAACGATTTTGTTTTACGTACATTAATGACATGTCACATACGTATATAATCTCTTTTACTTAAATTTTATTAGCTTTTTCCGGCAAACAGTATAGCCACAACAATTGCTTACGTTTATGACTACAATTAAGTTTTAAAGACACAGCTGTTTTGTACATATGCAAAATTAGAAATTCAATCTTTGATATTTCAGAGTCTTATATCTAGTTGTTGTAGATAACGAAATATTAAACTGTTAATTTGGAGACTGTTCTCAGTCATTAATATTTGATAACATAGGGATATTAATTTTTACGAGGTCTGAAACAATCCAATATATGATCAAGGTCTCCGTCATTTCCTGGCTGTTCGCTTCAAGCGGGAGAGTCTGTCACTCCTATGCTGTAGAGATGTGGAGGAAAACATGCGCGTCCCATCCCTATTCTAATAACTGATGTTACATATTTCCTTGTGAGATTGTTATGGCTGTACCACGGATTTGTTGTTATAGCACGCTGAACTGAAGCAAACAAAAAACCGTTTTTCGTTGCGATAATTGCCACTCAGTTCCTACTGATCGTAAGGCTGTTTTTTGATACGTGTATATTTTAAGTTACGGTATCGAAGCTGTGCAAATGGTGGGTACCCTCATCAGGTTACCTTCCATTTGGAAAGGGGGTGCATTCAGCGACTGTTAGGTGATTTCGAAATTATAGAGCGCAGCAATAAGTTTTCTGTTTTTTTGTAGGCTTTATTATGCAAATGCAGATTTCGACTAGTGCCTCGCATTATCAATGCACTATTTTCTAATCTCGATTCATGTTAGTTCCCTGTTTTCGGGCGTCAGTCACAGTTCTTTGAATACCCCTTATTGACACTTTCTTTAGCAACACCATCTACTACTTCACTACAACGATTATCTTGATGTCCCTTTGTCCACATTACATGGACGGGTTTAGTTTTTTTGCTGGCTTTCCTTATTTGTCGCACTACATCATAAATATAGTTGTCATCAGCCCCCCACTTTCGATGTTCTAATTGCTCCAAAGCACTTTAAGAGTCAGACAGAATTGGTATCTTGTTTCTTTTTCTGTTCCAAATTTAACTGTTTCTTTAAGTGCTGTTACTTGTGCAGGGAAAATACTACTTAACGATGGTAATAAAAACTTTTCAGGTATCTGCAACCTACGGCAATTATAAGCGCAACCAAGTTTTTTTTTGATGTGTCAGTATTTATACTCAAAAAATCTGGCCATCTGATATCCAGATAACATGTTGCATCATTATGCTCTTATAAATAAAATATTGGTAATATAGACTCTTATCAGTGTTTTCTTTTTGCACTATGACAGTTACGTCAGACTTGATAATGGATATTGAACACTGCGTATTTTCTGAGAGCAGTAGCACACACACTACCTGTGTACTTGAGATGGGACTGATTTCACACCCTGTCGTATTAACATAGACATGGTTGTAACTGGGCTCTAGGTATCCACATGATTGTTTGCCATCTAAGGAATTAAAACTAACAAACATGTTATTGAAATGGAGATTGATGACGGCAGTAGATTTACATTTCTGATTTTATATATACAATTGTTATGTTGTAGAAACTGATGTGCATACAGATGCCACTGATGATGGTTTATATACACCCGAACACCAGTTTGGTAGATAATCATTTAAAGTGCAGTTCATGGTGTTTAGAAGTCCTTTAATAAATGTCATAACATTCAAGATTTTTGATCTGTGGACAGCAGACATTGCATACAAAAGCCGTTCAATGCCTACGCCATGATGCCTCACAGGTGCATAATCAATTATGAACGACACCTAATGTCGCCGCGAATCGTCGGAGAACATTTGGTCTCTAAAAAAGTTGTTCTCCGTAATGTGATTTATCATCCTTAGGCGTTTATCGCAATGGCTTTGAAAGACCCTGTATAAAGCAGTTCTATACAATCGAAATTTAGCAAAATATTACATAAAACTAACGTACTAACTAAATCATTCCAGTTTGTAGGAGTCTGCATGCACTCGATTTAGTACAAATGAAAGGCAAGGCATCAAATAACTGACAGTATACCACAAGTTATCGTTTTTGACGTTATGCTTTTGAACGCATCGCTGGAAAAACGTGTCCGGGATCTGACTGACTGCTTTACACTCCAAACTCTTCAAGTTTCTTACTAAAATTTACACGCAATAAAAGTTTGTTCTTTCGAACACAGAATACCATTACTTCTCATTTTCTGTTTCTTTTAATATTAATAATTTGACATACACTTTCTCAAACACTGGCATCATACCAGTCAGTTTCCACTTTTCTAATGTTGTACCATGCATTAACCACCGCAGTCCCATCTCAAGTACACAGGTAGTGTGTGTGCTACTGCTCTCAGAAAATACGCAGTGTTCAATATCCATTATCAAGTCTGACGTAACTGTCATAGTGCAAAAAGAAAACACTGATAAGAGTCTATATTACCAATATTTTATTTATAAGAGCATAATGATGCAACATGTTATCTGGATATCAGATGGCAAGAAATCTAGTACGAGCCATTAGCCAATGGATATTTGTCTGAATTTTCATAGCCAAAAGCAGAGTGAGACATGGACAAATAGGCTATCAAGTTGACCAACTTGAGATCTAGTCTTGCAAAGACAGATTTCAAATGGTTCAAATGGCTCTGAGCACTAAGGGACTTAACTTCTGAGGTCATCAGTTCCCTAGAACTACTTAAACCTAACTAGCCTAAGGACATCACACACATCCATGCCCGAGGCAGGATTCCATCCTGCGACCGTAGCGGTCGCACGTTTCCAAACTGAAGCGCCTAGAACCGCTCGGCCACACCGACCGGCAAAAAGACTGATTTGAATGCTTTGAAGAAATCAGGCAAACTAAGACAACTTAGTGGATTGAGGGAAAACTTTTCTTAGAATTTTTTTTTAGCCAAACGCAGAATGGGAAAGAGTCAATGAGAAATCAAACTGGCCAGCGAGAGAACTAGTTTTGTAAAAAAGTACTAACTGCTCGAAAATAAGGAATGTAATTGATACTTCACAACAAGGGTTGGGACAAATTAAAGGAAAAACACATGCAAGGTGAACACTAACGTTCTTTCATTTGTTGTTTCATGGAATACACTTTATTGCTTACCAACAATCATTATGATTACAAATCAAAAACGTCATAAGGATAACAATACTTACAATAACTGAAATAACTTGAACAGGAGCATTTCGTTACTAAAAAACTTTAAAAATTTATATCAGAACGTTGCTTGAAACCAGGCATACATAGTCCCCAAATACAAGTAAGAAGTCACACCAGCTAAGTGAGGCTGTACGTGGGTTCAATAAACTGAGTTTCAATAGTAAAATGAATTACAAATGACTGCCACTAAATGTACTAACAATGCCCAAGGATGGATAACAGCTTAAACAAATAGGTAACGCCCACTCAAAATATGGAAAGGATAACATATCACGCCACTGACTGTGACTGTTGCGGAGTCCTTAACAATACGGTATACAAGCGTTAATAAAATCCCTTAAGCAATATAGTACACAATCCCCCAAAATACAAATAAAGCTGGGAAGGCATGTCATTTAAAACGTGACTCCCAGATGGTACACATCAGCAGAAACATTGACAATAACTCTTAAATATATGTACAGTCCCCCAAAATACAAGATAAGCTGGCAAATACACAAGGCGGCAATCACAGTCAACAGGCAACAAGCAGGCAGGTTTTACAATAAGTGAAGTTGGACAACGACTGTGGATAAAAAGGAAAAATTCAACTTCATATTCATAAGTAAAAGGCTCCAGAACTGGCCATAAGGGTGCAAGGTCTAAACGAGTAATAAAAGAGCAAGTATAGTGAAAAGTAACCTTGGGCTTGCAGAACGCTTCAAAGCATATGTGCTTGCTGAATTCACAATGTTGAATAGGACAAGAAGTCCGGATTAATTAGTGACACTCCGCCCTGGCATGTATCAAACGATCAAATCAACTTGAGGCAACAGGAGGAGGCTGACAAGTCGCCACATTGCGGGCCAACCTAAACGCCGAGCGACGACAGAGGCGTCGCTGCAGCAGAAAGAAAACACGTCTCTGCTCTGGGCCCAGGAAACAGAAACTGTATCGTCCGCTGCCAAAACTACCCTGCGCACACACATATGCTGTCCAAATAAGGCAACAGGCGAGAAAGTCTACGACGTAGGCAATATTGACTTATTCTGGAAACGAGCACACATACAAGTTATAAGCTTAACACTCCTTGAAATTACTTCAAAATTAAGAAATTGAAATATCAGCTCCTGCTAATCCAGTTACTAGGGCATACTTGTCTATATAAGTGTGCATTGCTTTCGGCACAGACTATGTTACAACTTCATTAACTCAATTTGTAAGAGAGGAGGCACATACACTTGCAAGGAATATGGTCTGAAACAACAAATTATCATCAGTTACACTGACCAATGACCACACACACAATAATCACTCGGAGACGCGTTAATATGACATGTCCAATTCCACGTTAACACGGACGTGGTCTTAAGGTAACAAGTACCAATAGAAACAACACTTATCGTCACTCAGGTGTGAAGGAGCCATGGCTTCCAGGTGTGATATTGCCTCCACTCCTTACAGGCGGTCTTCTAGGTGCTATGAAATTTAAGCTTGCAGAATTGTCGAGCAACTTGGCGACCAGCTTGCACTCGGCGCCCACTGTTCTTCCCGCAACTCGCCGCTATCAATCCTTAATCGAGCCGGCAAGTTTCGCGTCCGACCGATTTAACCACTCGCTGCTTCTCGAGGCCGCAGTGGACACCAGGAGTCCACAAAAGCCAACAACTTGCCAGCCAAGTGCCTTCCAGCAATCTGACCGTACCAGGGCCCTCAAAAAACCCACAATACACGACTCGACCAAAGACCCTAGCTCCAGGCATACGATCGTGATAGATTTCGACAGCCCAAGAAGTTCGTGGCGCCAGAGGAGCGCCATGGCCGCCAAAATTAAAACCGATACCGCTCAGCAATTAAGAAAACTTAATTAGTACTTTGAGGGAAAGTTGCAAAATGGATTCTTGTCCGAAATTTCCATAGCCACACGAAGATGGGAAATGGACAAGTGTGGGATTAAACTGACGAGCTTAAGGTACAGTTTTATAATAAGAGTTCAATTGCTTGAAAATAATCAAAGCAATTAAGGAAAACATACTGATTTTAGGGAAATTCTTTTCCGAATTTTCATAGCTAGATACTGTGTGGGAAATGGACAAAGGTAGCAGCCAATTATTCAGCATGATTTAATTTGCCGAAAACACCATTTACTTATCTGAAAGTAATCAGGGCAATTTAGAAAAAAGAAGAAGGAACCAGAGATTTGAGACAGAGTTAAAATATTCACGATAGCATCTGTTAGCTATGTAAATGAAGTATCAAGAACTTCATCTCTTCTAGGCTTAGCTATTGTGCACATAAAAAGTTATTTTGATGAGATATTTACCTGTCATAAGGGTTTCCTTCACTTAACGACGATACATCCTTCCCCAAATTTCATATGACATGTCTGATACCAGCTTTCTTTTTGTATGCATCCGGATAATTATCGGACAATTTAGTGCTTCCTAGGGACTTGTATGTGTGTCTATATGTATATCATTCTGTCCAATTCGCTAATAATACTTGATATTCATTGTGAAAGCAAATAGGAGGTTCTGGAAAAAGATATATAGTTATCTTTATCACGAGATTGTTGTCATTAAGAAAATTACGTACAAATGCTAAATTAAATGATTAATCAACAAATTGAACGAATAAATAAAAAGTAACAGATAATAAAATGCTGTGGAAGTGTTGGCATAGGTGCCCGGCGCGTCTAATTACCAAAATTACAATCGAGTAACGAGATAACACTAAGAACCTCATTATCTTGAAAATCAGATTAAAAGTTATTAGCAAGCGATGTATTTTCATTTGTTAGTCATTTTTATGTCTTCCTCTGCAATTAATGGTCCTTGTAATTACATTTCTAATTAACTCTCCAAATGTTTACATCTCACAGTTTTGTAATTTCAGAATTTGAAGCTTGATTTGTAACTTTGTCGTATGCAGTCGGATAAGGTACGAGATTTGAAATACTATTACATATTAGTAACCAAATCCAAACTGTAATTAGTTAAGTAACTAAAATAATACCAGTGACATTATTGTAATTAACGTTCAGAATGATTTTCTTACGGAAACTTAAGATATTACTCGAAAGGATTGTTATTCAAATATTGTATTTTAAATCTTATTCGGCTGTAACATCAGTTTCTTTACGTTTCGTAAATTTTAATTGTAACATTGAAATTATATAAAATTAATAATGGAATGTTTCGTGAGCGGTTGTTAAAATTCTATATAACGGAAAGCAGGGAGGCTGTGTAGCAGTGAGTAGTTGAGTCAGTTGTTGAGTCTGGCAGAGAGTCTGTTTGGAAGTCAAAGAGATGTGTGAAGTCTGTGTTTTGTTTACATGCCGAGTGTGCAGTTCGGGTGTCAATTAATGTGAATAAAACTTTGTTAAGTATGAAAATTTGACATTCATTCATCAATGGACCAGGCAGAAGAAATTTTAGTAACATTCAACATGAATCGTTACAACTTCGAGTAATTAATTTGTAACGTCTGGGTAACAGAAGACGCCACAAAGGCATTTATTTCAGGCCTAACTGTGTCACTCACGATAAGTGACATAGTAACTGTAAAATGGCTCCATTCGATTAATCATTCAGGACACTTCGAGAACAGAAGACGCAAGGAAGGCAGATGATGTTGATAATAAACATGAAGGTAGACCACCTGAATAGATGAATTAGTTATCAGAATTCCATTTCACATCACAATGTGGAGTGCTTTCTTTCATCCTAAAAACAAAAATAAATATCAAATAAAAGCATAAATTGAAACTTCTCTGCTTATTCTTGATCAACATGTTCTTAATGATAATAGAATACCGATCAATATTTAAATGTCTACAACTACATACATACTCCGCAAACCACACTACCGTGCATCGAAGAGGGTACCTTGTACCACTTCTAGTTATTTCCTCTCCTATTCTACTCGTAAACAGAGGGAGGGATAAACGACTTTCTAAAGGCCGTAATTTCGCATATCTTCACTGTTCTTGCGCGAAATGTTTCTCCTGCAGTCGGCCTCAAATGCCAGTTCTCTAAATATGCGCAGTAGTGCCTTGCTGCAAGAGTATCGACATGCCCCCAGATACTCGTCTTAGTTCACGAAACGTCTTCGTAATACTCGCGTGCTGATCAGAGCAATCAACGACAAATCTAGCAGTGTGCCCCTTTATTGTTTCGATGTTTTCCTGTAATGTGACCTGGTGGTGATCCCAAACACTTGAACGGTAATCAAGAATGACTCACACTAGCGTTCTATACGCCGTCCGCCTTATGGATGAACTACACTTTCCCAAAATTCGCCCAATAAAACAAAGTCGAATATTTTCCGTCCTTACTGCCAACCTGACGTGCTCATTCCCTTTCACTCCTAGATATTTAATTGAAGTGACTGTGTCAAACTGCACACTAGTAATTCGAATGGTACGAGACAGTTTTTCCTACTCATCCGCATTAACGTACGTTTTTGTGCATTTAAAGCCAGGTGGAGGTCATCACAGCAGCCAGATATTTTATCTAAATGATCTTGCAAATTCTTACAATCACTCAGTTTCGACCCCTCCCCGTAGACGATAGCGTCACCGGCAAACAGCCGTAGATTGCTGCTCAACCTGAAAATTTATTATATTTCATCCTTTCTGAACAACAGTTGAAAAACATTTGAAAAAGAGACCTGTCATATGTTTTTCTAGTGATTTAGAGGATATTTGTCTGATGGGTATGTTGCAAATCTTTCATATACGTCTGTCATTTATATCAGAAGGTGTTAAAGAGGTTCCAAAAACTTTCCAGTGTCAAAATATTAGGAAAGAAAATCGGTGTAGCACAATAAGTAATGTCTCCTTAGAGGTGCTCTCGATACCATTGTTTTTGCTGATTCGTTGTTCGCCATAAAAAGCGATTACAAAAAACAGAATAAAACTGGAACCACAAATTATAGGAAAGTTTCAATCGGATTGTGGATACTACTTTACACTCTTCCTACGTCATTAATGTATGAGCGTTTCAGCTGCTATGATTCATGCTGTACTTTGCATCATTCAAATCGAGTCAAATGTTTCTCTATTCTATTTTATTTATTACATTTACAAAAATAATTTCACAAAACAGTTGACTGTTTTTTTTTTCAAAAATTCATATTGAACTAGCTGATTTCGTTGGGCTGGGGTAATCTACCCAAAACCACTACTCAACTTTGTTTAAGCGAACTGTATACCACTTATTGTTAGCTTGTAAGCTTTCCTTCCTCTCGATCTACTCATCTTTTACCGATAACAGAACAAACTTATTGATACTGGTCCTTAAGATGGTGGATTTCCAATAAACTTTGCTAACGTCATTCTGTCAGCAAGGGCTCTTTACACAGAGACGATAGAACGTAGATGGTATTACGAATGTAGTAAGCACCGCAACTCGCAACACCCAAACACAAAAAGAAATCAGAGGAAGAGGGTAGGTAGGATTCACACACTAGCAAGCAGTATCATTGCAGATGGATGCGAGCTACTACGGACGAGAAATACGCATTTGCGAGCTTCGCTGGGTCGAGAAAACCATTTGCGACGTGCTACTGTTGCTCTTTATGCGCGAGGTCGGGAGAAACACCATGGTTGCACTGGATGATCACAATAATTTTAGTTCAAAGTTAGTTATCTAGTAAAACTAGATGGCTCGAGCCCCTATGTGCTTCTGAACGAAAAAACACAATAAAAATTGTCACCCAAGCACCCATATAGCATGCATTCCCTTGGGGTTCCGTAAAATGTGGTTGGACTTATGAACTAAATTGGCTACGTTAGGTCTGAGGGGTGCCAACCACATCCGCTGCACTATCCCCAGCAATTTTAAACTACTGTCAAGTTTATAAAAACAAATGTTAGCAGGCAGGAGTAATTTTTAGTGAACACAACACAGTTTTAACTAACTGGAGTTTATTTTAACTTGTTCAGGACAGATTTGACTGAAATACTGTTAAATGTTCTTGATTTGATCTCTGATATTTACTTTGTTAACTCAACAGCGCCACTCAAATACTAATCACAATCGTTCACCAATTATTCACTTAATGTTTCTTTTAAAATAGCTGAAACCCCAAGATGAACAAAGTTCCGAGCGGAGTATACTTCTCGAAAAATAATAAGAAACCAAACACAATCCGAAGTACAAACGCAAGCTGAAATCACTATGTCCCATATTTTGCCAGTCACACGTGCTACCCCTTTAAACTCAACCGAAAGACTGCCCCCTACCACAGAAAATGGCCTCCCTTAAAAGCCCTCTGTGAAGTCAAATCAAGTTTTTTGCACATAAAATTCATTTTTACACTTAATATAGATACAATAAAATGCTTGTAATACTTCTATTCAGACGGAAATCTTCCGCTGAATTCAGATTAATCATCAGAATTTCTGTACGGGATCTTATTCTCATATTATTAAAATTTATGTGTTCTTCATATAGAAGTTTTCATTATTTAAAATACTTTCAATGCATAAATAATTGATATTGTTATTGTATTACTTATTTCCTTATGTCTACTTTCTCGTACTCCGCTATCTTTATAGCTCCTATTTTTTTATTTATCCAAATTCTGCATTTTTAATCACTAAACCAGCATTCTGGCTCCTTATTTCAATTTTTAAAACATGTAAAAAAAGTTACATAAATACCTTAATACTACTCATTCAGACCTTTCATTTGACATCTCGTTCTTAAAATTTTGTCAAAGCATCTCCAAGATGTCCAATTTACAATCTTACTTAGTTATTAAAATATTCAATTTATTATAATTCGAAAACGATCAGGGCTACTTTAGGTGCGTTTATAAGAGCAGAACCGGCTAATTTTCTGCTTTAATGAGCATACAAGCTCCTTTGTGCCACATTTGGATCAGCTTTTTATTTATTTCTACATCATACATTCACTTTAGCTCTATGCTAAAAGTGGCCCGGAGAAAGCCCGCCATGAGCCAGCGTGCTGGCCGTTGAGTTTCCCCGTCACGTGGCTGGACGCCAAACCGACCGTACTCTTTTTAAAGTGCGGCCATCTGTCGGTCAGTACCGAAACTAGAACGATTCTTCTGCTGCCAAGACAGCTGACACATTCCCATCTTACAAGGGAACCTCCCCATCGCACCCCCCTCTGATTTAGTTATGAGTTGGCTCAGTGGATAGGCCTTGAAAAACTGAACACAGATCAAATGACAAAACAGGAAGAAATTGTGTGGAACTATAAAAAAATAAGCAAAATATACAAACTGAGTAGTCCATGCGCAAGATAGGCAACATCAAGGACAGCGTGAGCTTAGGAGCGCCGTGGTCCCGAACCTGTAATTAATTTTAGTTTGTTTTATTACTTTTAAATGTCAGTTGAAAATTATGTACTACTGTGGAATGTTATGACTAATAAATTGGAAAAAAAACGTCACTAGCGCGAGTAGCTCCGGAACGAGAGATCCTTGGTTCAAGTCTTCCCTCGAGTGAGAAGTTTGAATTTTTATTTTCTGACAATTATTGTCATTGACCTTGTTATTGAAGTCGCGAGCTATATTTGCTGGATTCATATTGCCCACGGAATACATCTCACGTATTTAATGCACTCTCGTCCAAAGTACCGAACAGTCAACTGCCAGCCATGGAGCCTCGTTAGCAGGAATACTCTCTCTTCTGTGCGCTGTAGTCGACTGACGTCGTGTGTTTCGATGTTTATTTAGGTGTAGCGTCCCCATACTACGGCGCAGTTACCTCGCATCGGACGGACGGACGGACAGATAATAATTGTCTGAAAATAAAAAAATGAAAATTTCCACTCGAGGGAAGACTTGAACCAAGGACCTCTTATTTCGCAGTTACTTATGCTAAGCAAGGGACCACGGCGCTCCTGAACTCCATCCTTGATGTTGCCTATCTTACGTATGGACTACTCAGTTTGTATATTTTGCTTATTTTTTCATAGTTCCACACAACTTCTTCCTGTTTTCTCGATTAATCTGTGTTCAGTTTTTCAAGGCCTATCCACTGTGCCAACTTATAACTAAATCTGAGGGGGGTGCGATGGGGAGGTTCCCTTGTTAGGTGTAAACACGCCAGATTCTCGACTGCCACTTTGCCGCGATTTTTACTACAGAAACTGTGGTCTTCACATCCGCCCCCCAAAGCCAGTCACCTCACATGGATTAGAATAAAACCGGAAAATAAGCTTACCTTGTTGACTAAGGTGCTATTAATTACAAAGTTCTCACCAGTCCACCGTTTCTCTGGCTCGCAACTATTCATCATGATCAAGAAATTGAGTAGATTACAAAGATGCGGTCCTATTGTGAGAGGATGATGCTTTCAGAGTCAGAAATCCCAAAAAATCAATAATTTCAATTAAAATTGGCCCACACAAATCCGGATGTCGATCTATGGGTTCGTTTTACTAAATGGAAAAGGCACCTGTTACTAATAAGGATAAGAACTTGATCCCGTGATCGTATTCATGGTCCGCCAACAGCAAAATAACCGAGCTAAGTAAATAATCATTTCGTACTAAAACCGAAGAGCACTGAATCTCTTGGTTATTGAATTTAATTTACGCAGTCACCTCCTACATTGAACAAAGCAATCAAATCCTAACACTAGAAGTCTTCGTAAGGGCACGTCTTACTCACCTCGCCGACACAAGACGACTGCCTTTTCAGAAAAATTTAGAAACGGTTTTTGGAAGCCGTTATTTAGTTCGATATTTCAGAGGTGTGGGTGGTGGAATCCCAAATGCCATGAAACGCCATCGAGGTGACAGGCGTTTTCCCAATCGAGTTGATGCTAAAACGCGGGATTTCGTTGTTTTAGACTCCCACTAGCTTACCGGTCAATTTTTCGAATGGAGTTCAGCGGAAATTTCCATAACTTTGCTCCCTGGTCTGCTTCACCAATCGCAAGGTGTATTTTTGTAAAGAGCTCCGACGGGCCACAAGCATATTTTGAAAACAGGAATCAACGGGAATTTCCCAAATCTCTATAAGCAGAAATAAGAACAACTACTGTTATACTTACCCCTTCATGTTCACGTAGAATTACCCACACACCCACATACTGGAGAGGTTACATTGTGAGGACTGCGGAAAAGGTGTAAGACAGGTTTCTGATGTGAAACGAAAAAATAAAATAAATAAATAGATGGTTCCCTAAGCAGTTCTTCCCCCAGCTTTGAAATGAAGCACTGAGAACCACAAGGACCTAAAGCACATCGTCATCAATTTTTAGATCGCAACATCTATTCATGCTGCTGACACGTATTGACCTTATGCTGAACCATGTTTATCTATAACTGTATCCCCACAGTGAAGGGAGGAAAGATACGGATTGGAACATGGAATGTGAGGACACTTCTGCAAGCAGGAAAGCTAGAGAATGCAGAGCAGGAGATGAAAAGGAACAGATTAGATGCCCTCGATTTGTGTGAAATGAGATGGGGAGATAGAAAGTGGAGATTATAAACTCTTTTACTCAGGAGAAATCAAGAGGGTGAAAACGGAGTAGGAATATTGATAGGGCAAAAGTTGAAAAATAAGGTATTGAAGATACAATATATTGATATACTGATGATGATACGACTGAAGGGTAGTTCAAAAGATGTAGTATTCATACAGGTATATATGCCAACCAGCCAGCACAGAGAGAAAATACAAGAACTCATCGAGAAAGAAAATAGAAATGCCTGCATTATCATCATGGGGGACTGGAATGCAGTGGTGGGTGAAGGAAGAGATGAAGATACAGTAGGAAAATTGGGATTAGGAATAAGAAATGTGAGAGGTGCACGGCTAATTACGAGGGTCGGTCAAAAAGTAATGCCTCCCATTTTTTTTCTACTTAAAGAAATTAAGTTAAGTGAAAAATTTGAATTTGGCGCCATTCCTCAAACCTTCTTCTGCAATCCACTGCAGTAGTAACTTTCTGTGTCAACAGGTGGCAGCACAGCAGAAGTTTGTAAGATGGCCGACATCGATGTTCGTTTGAGACAGTGTTGTGTGATTGAATTCTTGAATGCAGAAGGTGAAACGCCCATACGCATTCATGAAAGACTGAAGAAGGTGTATGGTGTTGTGACAGTGGATGTCAGCACTGTTAGACGATGGGTTCGTCGTTGTAAGGAAGCTGAAGGGCAAACACCGTTGATTGACGAAAAGCGGAGCGGCAGGCCGGTGAGTGCAGTGACTCCACACAACATTCAGCAAGTTGATGACATCATTCGTGGTGACCGTCGGGTGACTGCAGATGAAGTGTGTCGCATTATTTCTCTTAGTAAAGGCAGTGTGATCACGATTATTAAACAATTGGGGTACTCAAAAGTTTGTGCACGGTGGGTTCCAAGAATGTTAACCGATCAGAATAAAGAGGCAAGGAAAACAATAGCCTCCCAACACTTGCAGCGCTTCCGTTTGGAGGGAGATGAGTTTCTGAAAAAAATTGTGACCGGGGACGAAACATGGGTGCATTTTTTTGAACCCGAATCAAAGAGGCAGTCAATGGAGTGGCGGCGTCACACAAGTTCGCCGAGGAAGAAAAAATTCAAAACTGTGCGATCGGCAGGGAAAGTTATGGCAACAGTTTTCTGGGATACAGAGGGTGTGATTCTGGTTGATTTTTTGGAGCAGGGATGCACAATAAATTCTGTTCAATACGTCACAACCCTCAAAAAACTTAAAGCACGTCTTCAGCGAGTTCGCCCAACAAAATCAATGGCAGATGTTCTTCTTTTGCATGACAATGCAAGACCACACACCAGTCGTCACACCTCTGACGAGATTGTCAAAATTGGATGGGAAGTTTTGCCTCATCCCCCATACAGCCCTGACCTGGCACCATCAGACTTCCATCTGTTCGGGCCACTAAAAGAAGCTCATCGTGGGATTCATTTTGAAGATGAGGAGGCCGTCAAAACATCCGTGCGTCAATGGCTTAGGAAGCAGAGCTGTGATTTTTACCGTGCTGGGATACATGCCCTTGTTCAAAGATGGACCAAAACTGTAGAGATGGGCGGAGATTACATTGAAAAATGACAAAATGATCCTCAATGTTGTGGTTTTCAACCTATGTAATTGCATTTAAATTTCCTGACAATTAAACGTAGAAAAAAAAATAGGAGGCATTACTTTTTGACTGACCCTCGTAGTTTCTGTAAAGAAAATTCATTAGCAGTGGGTAACCATTATTTGAACACCATAAAAGGAGACGTTACACATGGATATCAAATTTTAATAGGGAAAGATATCAGCTGGACTACATCCTGATACAAAAAAGGTTTACAAACTGTTTGAAGAATGCTAAAGCTTATCCAGGAGCGGATATAAATTCAGACCACTACTTAGTGATGGGAGAAATACAAGTGAGGTTGAAAAATGTCTGGAGAGGTAAAGCAAAGGAAAGACTAAACATTGAAAGACTCAAAGAGGTAGGAAAAGCATCAGATTTGGAGAACAGATTTATGGAAGAATGGAAAAGAGGTAGTGTTGATGAAAGTGTTAATGACAAGTGGATAAAAATGAGGGAAGGATTCATGGACTCTACCAAAGAAGTACTAGGAATTAGAGTATCCCAAAGCACCAAGAAAGAATGGATAACAGAAAACATGTTAAAAAGGATGGAAGAGCGCAGAAAGTGGATAAGTGTAGAAACTGAATAAGGCAAAAAGAAGTACAGGAAACTGAATAATGAATTAAGAAGAGAAACTGAAGAAGCAAGAGAAAAATGGATGAAACAGAAATGCGACGAAATAGAGTAAATGGAGAGAGAGGGAAAGTATGAAGTGATGTATAGACTGGCTAGTGAGATAGTTTTTGAACGTGAACGAAAGATGGAATAACATGGAAATTGAAAGAACGGATGGTACTCTAGCAGAAGAACCACAGATGGCAAGAATATATTGAATGTCTGTATAAGGGGGATGAAATGCAAAGCGAAATTAAGGTTGAAGAGGAGCAATATGTACCGGAAGATGGAAAGGGATTTACCATCTTGGAAGCAGAAGTAGAAAAGGCGCTGAAGGAGATGAATAATAGGAAGGCATGTGGAATAGATGATTTGCCAGCAAAACTGTTGAAGAATCTGGGAAACAAGGCAAGAAACGAAATAGTCTACCTCTGTAGCGAAAAGGGGAGTGGCCTGAGGACTTCGCTGCAACAGTTATGATACCAATAGAGAAAAAGAGAAACACTAAAAAGTGTGAAGAGCACTGGACCATCAGTCTAATTTCTCATGCAGCTAAAGTCTTGCTGAGAGTGTTGAATAGAAGGTTATATGGCAAGCTGGATAGAGGGATTACAGAGGAGCAGTTCGGATTTAGAAGAGGAAAAGGAACAAGAGATGCTATTGGCCTGCTAAGAACTATAGGGGAAAGATATATGGAAAAAGGTAGAGAAATCTTTGCTGTTTTTATAGATTTAGATTTAGAAAAGACTTTTGACAGAGTTCAGTGGAATAAGCTGATGGATATCTTGAAGAGGAAAGGAGTAGATTGGAAAGAGAGACGACTGATACAGAATCTATATTTACAACAGAAAGTAAGGATAAGGCTTGGGAATGAAATGTCAGAAGGAAGCAGCATTGGACGAGGTGTTAGACAAGGTTGTGGCCTTTCCCCACTGTTGTTTAACGTATACCTTCAAGAGATTATTGCAAAAAGCTTAGATGGGAAAAGAGGCATATGTATTGGTGGAAAGAGAATAGAATGTATAAGATTTGCTGATAACATGGTATTAGTGGCAGAAAGTGAGCGGACAGTGATTAACATGCTCAGAGATCTGAATGAAGCTTGTGTGGAATATGGGATGCAAATAAACACAGCAAAAACAAATAGTATGGTCATCAGTATAAGACGCAGACTGTCCAATATTAAAATAGGACAATCTACCATTAGCCAAGTAAGTGAATTTAATATCTCGGAAGCACAATAACTGAAGACTTGAGATGTCACCAGGACGTGAAAACTCGAATTGCCATAGTGAAGGAGGCATTCAACAGAAAGAGGAGACTCTTATGTGGCAAATTAGATAAAGGACTAAGGAAAAGTCTTGGCAAATGTTTTGTCTGGAGTGTGGCACTATATGGAGCAGAAACATGGACGCTGAGACGAGAGGATGAGAAAAGGTTAGAAGCATTTGAGATTTGGATGTGGAGGAGAATGGAGAGAATAAGCTGGATGGAAAGAGCGAGTAATGAAAGAGTGTTGGAAAGGGTTGGTGAGAGAAGATGTCTGCTGAAGGTTCTAAGAGAAAGGAAAAACAACTGGTTGGGACATTCATTGAGAAGGGAGTGCTTGCTAGTAGGTGCTTTGGAAAGATTGGTTTGTGGGAGAAGACTGAGAGGAAGAAGGAGATACAAGATGATAGACGACATAAAGGGAAGAGGAAATTATGCAGACCTGAAGAGGATGGCAGAAGACCGGACAGCCTGGAGAACTACCATGTGGAAACCTGCCTTTAGGCAGAACACTGATGATGATGTATCCCCACACTGCATAAATGAACTTTTACGAAAAACTGTCTAACCGATTTCCCTGATATAAATTTCCATGTTGGCCCAAAGCACAAATTCTCGGCGCTGCTCAGTTCTAATGTAGGGTTACCTACATGGTCTAGTGCCTGGTCATGTGATATAATAGTAGAGTTAAATTACAATGAAATGAACACCCTTAGCTGCTTTCAGTCGTTGACATACGTCAACAGGGACAGATGAATATGTGTGCTCCGACCGGGACTCGAACCCGGGATCTCCTGGTTTCATGGCAGTTGCTCTAGCCATCTGAGCCACCGAGGACATAGAGAATAGCGCGACCTCAGGGATTTATCTCTGGCACGCCTCCCGCGAAACCCACATTCTCAACGTATTGTCCCGCAGAACATTCGTAGTGCCCCCCCCCCCCTCCCCCCTTTACAGTCATTACTCGCGGCACGTTGCCGATTCCCGTAAGAGTTCGGGCACTGTTTGTGCATTCGCACAGAAGAAGAAGATGGTGAAGTGGCCAGTGAGCCTTAACTATATATATACTAAGATGGTATCTGTTCTTTCGGACATGTCCGAAAGAAGAGATACCATCTTAGTATATATACAATAGTAGTACATTGTAACCGGAAGTGTATCGGCAGTTTTATCTGAACGTCAGACCACAGAATGTGTTTAATGAATAGAATGACAACAAAGACCACGAAATAGGCCATAATTGTGTGTGTGGTGCATTTAGTATCTAATCTTTATTTCCTGATTCAAGCTACATATTACTTACAAAAATTTACAACTGTGAAAATACACTATTGTCACTCTCCTACACTTTGCCATCTGTGGTTCTTCTGCTAGAGTACCATCCGTTCTTTCAATTTCCATGTTATTCCATCTTTTATGGATTAAGTTTATTAATAAATATAATCTGAAATATTAATTAATGTTTCTTAACATAAAGTGAGTACAATAATTTTTCGTACGAAATAAAGAATGTTGTTACTTGGCTAAAAAAGAATTATAGCTGTGAGATTGGTGGTTTGTCTATAGATTTGGTTTTCACAAACGTCTATTTTTCTCAAAAATTTTTGCTCGTACTTTAGACCCTTATGATTGCATGTGCCTGAAATATGTAAAGCAAACGGCAAATAAGTAATTGGTTAGACAAAGTGAAAGTAAGTAACTAATTTTAAGTAAAGTTAGTTATTGCACGCAATAATTACATGAAAGTGGTCTGAAAGAGACACATTACAATACTTGTGCGTTGCTTGATTATACTACGAGACAATTCTACACTCACAATGTATGGCCGTCCACGGCGGACAAATTAGACGCGGCTTTGTTCATGTAAGACTGAATAGCGTGTTTTTCTTCTTCTAGGGGCCACATGATAATTTGCATTGTTTTTCATCTGGTCATTTCTCTTTTTCTCCGATGTTCTTCCCTCTTTCCATCGTCTTTTTCTTTCTCTATATCACTTTGTCCTATTTTTACTACTGCCTTGAAATCCTTCTAATTTAACTCTCTGAAAATATCTCTTTCTGCTGATTATTCGACTTTTATGTTGTATATCCTTAAATATTTTTCACCTTCTTGGAACCAATTTGTTAATTTTTTTCAGAAAATACTTCAAGATCTGTTTTCTTAGCTTATTGTCATTCGTCCTGTGTAAACGTAAAGAAATAACGTTCGACATAAGGAATTTTTACCCTGCAGCGGAATGAGCACTGATATGAAACTTCCAGGCTAATTAAAACAGTGTACTGGATCCGTACGCGAATCCTGGACCTCTGGCTTTTGCGTGCAAGTTCTCTATCAACTGAGCTCCCCGAGTTCAATATATTTTCCTGACTGTTTCTGTAATTTTTTTCTATATGTTGGTTTACTTCATTGATGCCTCCTATGGCCCAGGCTTCTCAGCCTCTTATTAGTCCTAAATTTTTCCTCAACATTCTTCTCTGTAATGTTACAACTTTACCTAACTTATATTAGGCTGTCGCACAAGTTAGTAGTCTTTTGTTTTGCGAGTTGTTATTTCGTTTGCTGTGGGTTTATTTATCGACTGTTATTTTTTATTTGTGGTTCACTTTTTCTAATTGTGTTTACATATTATTATTGTGTCATTTGGAGATAGTAAGTTGAAGTTGTCGACACTAGAAAATAGAGTGCCAACTGGCGACCTCGGAACATTTCCGACCTATTGTCCTGTTTGAGTTCAGTAGAGGGGTGGCAGCAGCGGAAGGAGCCACGAACTGCGCCGTGTTTGGGAATAATGCCATTGGACAAAGCACTGTAAGAAAATGGTATCCCGTTTTAAGGAGGATTGTTTTGACATTAGTGACTCTGCACGTTCAGGAAGACCTTCAGGGTTTGATGAAAATTTTTTAAAAGTATTCTCCAAAATAAACCACCACAGTGTACTCAAAAACTGGCGAATGTGATGAACCATCAGTGTACGATCGTGCAAAATAAACCACCACAGTGTACTCAAGAACTGGCAAATGTGATGAACCATCAGTGTACCATCGTGCAACATTTGCATGCATCGAGAAAGGGTAGCGCAAGGTCTAAGCCAAAATCACAACAATCAACGGGTAGCTGTACGTGCATCCCTGCTTGTTCGTCGTCAAATGGCTAGTGAACAACGCGAAATGCATCTATCCTGTATTGGCGACGAGAAATGGTGCCCTTACGGTTACATAAGGCAAAGAAGGGAATGCCTGAGCCGGAACAAAGCATCGACTCCCTGTACAAAGACCTGCGCGCGTCCACAAAACATAATGTTATGCATCTGGTACGGAACAGCGACTGTGTGGTGTATTACGAATAGCTTCCCCGAGGGGTAACGGTCACCGCTTTCAACAAACTGAGACGTCTTGGAGACGTAATCCAAGAGAACGACCGGGAAGACTGTGTGAAATGATACTACTCCACGACAACGCCAGCCCGCATTCTGCTAGACTGACAAGAAACACTGTACAGGAGATGGGTTGGGAAGTCATTCCGCACCCACGTTGTTCACCTGATCTTGCGCCCCCCCCCCGCCCCCCCGCCCCACCCCCATCCCCCGAGATTTTCACCTTTTACGGTCTCTATCGAACAACCCTCAAGGAAATTCCATCCTAGATGAAAATGCGCTCCGAACATGGTTCGAAGAGTTCTTCACCTCAAAACAACGTAATTTCTACACTCGCGGAATCGAAAAGTTAGCCAAGCGTTGTCAGACTGTTGTAAGTAGTGGATGAGAATATATTAAGTCTGTGTTACGTGCGTCTGTTGCGTTTATTGGGCGTATGGAAAAAGGCTGCGAACTTGTGCACCATCTTCATAGTTAATTGGTAGGGATGACTGCATGTTGTTGGTCAAATAAAAGCCAGTTCAATAGACGCCTTAGAAATCTCTCGACGTAGTTGTGGTTTGGTTTGTGGCAAGTTGTGTTCAGATATGACGACAGGCAATATCTAGTGGTTTTTTACGTAAGGTCCGTTTATATACACTACTGGCCATTAAAGTTGCTACACCAAGAAGAAACGCAGATCATAAATGGGTATTGATTGGACAAATATACTATAGTGGAACCGACATGTGATTACATTTTCACGCAAATTCTGTGCAAAGATCCTGAGAAATCAATACCCAGAACAACCACTTCTGGCCGTAATAACGGCCTTGATACTCCTGGGCATTGAGTCAAACAGAGCTTGGATGGCGTGTACAGGTACAGCTGCCCATGCAGTTTCAACACGATACCACAGTTCATCAAGAGTAGTGACTGGCGTATTGACGAGTCACTTGCTCGGCCACCATTGACCAGAAGTTTTCAGTTGATGAGAGATCTGGAGAATGTGCTGGCCAGGGCAGCAGTCGAACATTTTCTGTATCCAGAAAGGCCCGTACAGGACCTGCAACATGCGGTCGTGCATTATCGTGCTGAAATGTAGGGTTTCGCAAGGATCGAATGAATGGTAGAGCCACGGGTCGTAACACATCTGAAATGTAACACATCTGAAATGTAACCCCCACTGTTCAGAGAGTTCGATGCGAACAAGAGGTGACCGAGACGTGTAACCAATGGCACCCCATACTATCACGCCGGGTGATACGACAGTATGGCGATGACGAATACACGCCTCCAATGTGCGTTTACCGCGATGACGCCAAACACTGATGCGACCATCATGATGCTGTAAACAGAACCTGGATTCAACCGAAAAGATGACGTTTTGCCATTCGTGAACCCAGGTTCGTCGTTGAGTACACCATCGCAGGCGCTCCTGTCTGTGATGGAGCGTCAAGGGTAACCGCAGCTGTGGTCTCCGAACTGATAGTCCATGCTGCTACAAACGTCGTCGAACTGTTCATGCAGATGGTTGTTGTCTTGCAAACGTCCCCATCTGTTGACTCAGGGATCGAGACGTGGCTGCACGATCCGCTACAGCCATGCGGATAAGATGCCTGTCATCTCGACTGCTAGTGATACGAGGCCGTTGGGATCCAGCACGGCGTTCCGTATTACCCACCTGAACCCACCGATTCCATATTCTGCTAACACTCATTGGATCTCGACTAACGCGAGCAGCAATGTCGCTATACGATAAACCGCAATCGCGATAGGCTACAATCCGACCTTTATCAAAGTGGGAAACGTGAAGGTACGCATTTCTCCTCCTTACACGAAGCATCACAACAACGTTTCACCAGGCAACGCCGGTCAACTGCTGTTTGTGTATGAGAAATCGGTTGGAAACGTTCCTCTTGTCAGCACGTTGTAGGTGTCGCCAACGGCGCCAACCTTGTGCGAATTCTCTGAAAAGCTAATCATTTGCATATCACAGCATCTTCTTCCTGTCGGTTAAATTTCGTGTCTGTAGCACGCCATCTTCTTGGTGTAGCAATTTTAACTTCCAGTATTATATATATATATATATATATATATATATATATATATATATATATATATATATATATATATATATGGTGGTACAAAAAGGTACGGCCAAACTTTCAGGAAACATTCCCCACACACAAAGAAAGAAGAAAATATGTTATGTGGACATGTGTCCGGAAACGCTTACTTTCCATGTTAAAGCTCATTTTATTACTTCTCTTCAAATCACATTAATCATGGAATGGAAACACACAGCAACAGAACGTACCAGCGTGACTTCAAACACTTTGTTACAGGAAATGTTCAAAATGTCCTCCGTTAGCGAGGATACATGCATCCTCCCTACGTCGCATGGAATCCCTGATGCGCTGATGCAGCCCTGGAGAATGGCGTATTGTATCACAGCCGTCCACAATACGAGCACGAAGAGTCTCTACATTTGGTACCGGGGTTGCGTAGACAAGAGCTTTCAAATGCCCCCATAAATAGAAGTCAAGAGGGTTGAGGTCAGGAGAGCGTGGAGGCCATGGAATTCGTCCGCCTCTACCAATCCATCGGTCACCGAATCTATTGTTGAGAAGCGTACGAACACTTCGACTGAAATGTGCAGGAGCTCCATCGTGCATGAACCACATGTTGTGTCGAACTTGTAAAGGCACATGTTCTAGCAGCACAGGTAGAGTATCCCGTATGGAATCAGTATAACGTGCTCCATTTAGCGTAGGTGGAAGAACTAAAATGAGCTCTAACATGGAAATTAAGCATTTCCGGACACATGTCCACATAACATCTTTTCTTTATTTGTGTGTGAGGAATGTTTCCTGAAAGTTTGGTCGTACCTTTCTGTAACACCCTATATATGTGTGTGTGTGTGTGTGTGTGCAAGCATTAGGAACCTGGTGTATCCTTTTATTAAGTTTTACGAAGCGCTCGAGGCAGTGAATCATCACACAAACGGTAGTGATGGTCCACAGCCTCTTTTACCACGTGTGAAAATCTGACGTTGATGTGGTTCAAGTGCGGTAATTGGCTCGAATTTTTCTGTGCAGAAGAAGCAGCAGGCCACTGGCAGCGTCTAGGAGACGGCGTGGCGTGTGGTGTGCGTGCTACCTGAGTTCAAGGGCAGCCAGTCTTGCTCCGTGGACGCCTCAGCCCAGCCGCCTCATCTGGTAACGCAAGAGGGCAGGGCCCCTCTCCGCAGCAGATAATCTGATCTCTGGGAGGGCTCGCCGCATTGTGGCCACGCTGCGGAGGACGGGGAATCAATGGATACCCTGACCAGCGCTGCCGAAACCGATAATACAGCAGTCGCCGTACTCTGATGATAAGTTTCCACTCATACTGCATGTACGCAGACACTTGAAGTGTTTTTTAATTCAATGTCTTGATGAACGTCAATAGAATTATGGTATTTTTCACTGAGCAAGGAAAATAATTCGGAAAGGGAGCTTAATTTACCATTTCTCCTGCGCCGAGAGAGTAAACTTCTGGACTAAAATTTTTTATCTTGTAATCCTGTAAAAAATAGTGCTGTGAAGCAACAAACAATGCGTACCAAAAGAAAAAAGTCAGAGAGTAAAACAGATAATACTATATTGCAGTGCCTGTATTGTTAAGAAGAAGGATGCAATGTTTCTTCGGGCATGCATACGTGTCCGAAGGAATATCGCATCGTTCATCTTAACAACACAGGCAGTGAAGTATCGTATTTGCAAAATGTAAACATTCACGGTCGGAAATATCACAATTAGTAAAATGTTCCGGGCTATTATGCCGTGGTCGAATGGATTTTACCTATTACGTGTAATGCTTTAGATAAAGCACAGTAGCCCGGAACATTTTAGTATCTGTGAATACCTTATTTATCCCCTGACATCAGGCAGCGACTTTTAATTAAAATGTCCTCCCCTGTACGGGAATTAAATAATGTGTGTTTATTAGAACGGCTTCTGACACAGGAATGACTACAAAAGGAAGTCTTGGGATGACGGTGAGTGGTGCTCGGGTAGTGAATACAGTTAAGGCAATCTCTCGGGTACAGCGGGAAATCTGGGTTCGAGTCCCAACCCTTCACAAATATTCACGCCGTCATTCACTAATACAGCTGATGGTTGTCTGTACGCGCAACTGCGAATACATTCCATGTAAAACAGACAATAATTAATTAGAAGGAAGAAACACGTGCAGAAAGAAATGGGGCAAAGAATATGTTAAATAAGCTGAGGACGAACAACGCCTGTTACTCCCTTTTGATGACAGGAAATGAGATCGGTTACATATTTGTACCTGGAACGGTGTCTGTGAAAAACTCAAAACGTGTTTTTTTGTTATTACTACGTGTATTTCAGAAAGATTGAGGCCACGTGCGAACCTAGTGTGATACTGTAATTACAATTTCCTGCTCGTCTTCTGGGTATTACATCCCTAAGAGCCTTATTCAATCCTTCATGGAACAGTACAGACATCATATCTCGCTTACGATTTACAGTTTAAGTCGTAAACTAACCTATAATTCGACTCGCCACTTACGAGTACGTCTGCTTCTTCATGTACAAGCTTTTCATTTCCTGTTACAGACATTACCATCCGTCTAATACAACTGCGCTAATAGTGCAAGTTTAATCAGACATTGATCGATTATAATTACTGTCACTAAATTTTGACGTTACTAAATTGAAAACAGTTCCATTGCAACCACGTGTGAGGCAAAGAGGCAGGTTCAGAGGCGCTGATATGTAATTTCGTGATAGAACCAGCTCGTACATCTCAAGGTGGACACCAAAGCCACGCAGTCGTAGTGACATTGCACAAAGCAGCCCCGGATCTGCGATATTTGCGAACCGGTGCAAAAAATTGATAATAGCGCCTCCCCCTCAAAACCTCACCCCCCCCCCCTCTCACTCTCTCTCTCAGTCGAGCGTTTGAGACGGGACGTGCGACACCTCCTCACTCAGCATTCTTCTATCGCACGCCACGCCTCTTCTACTCCCAGTCAGCCGGTCTGACATCATTAAAAAAAAAAAAAAAAAAAAAATACTAGGTGGGACAATTTGTGAGCGGGAGGAGAAAATCTGCATCCTTTATTGCAAATTAGCTAATAACTTTAACTTTTGTGTGGCATAAAATTCAGTATAAGAAACGTACACTCAAGCGCCAATGAAACCGGTATAGGCATAGGCAGAGAGAGGCAGAAGACGGCCCTGCGGTCGGCAACGCCGCTATAAAAGACAAGTGTCTGGTGCAGTTGTTAGATCGGCTACTGCTGCTACAACAGCAGGTCATTAAGATTGAACTGATCCTGAACCTGGTGTTACAGTCTGCGCACGAGCGATGGCACACAGAATCTCCGAGGCAGCGATGAAGTGGGGATTTTCCCGTACGACCATTTCACAGGTGGACTGTGAATATCATGAATCCGGTAAAACATCCAATCTCCGACATCGCTGCGGCCGGAAGAAGATCTTGCAGGTGCAAGACCAACGACGACTGATGAGAAGCAGCGAACGTGACGAAAGTGCAACTCTTCCTCAAATTGCTGCAGATTTCAATGCTGGGCCATCAACAAGAGTCAATGTGCGAACCATTCAACGAAACTTCATCGATATGGGGTTTCGGAATTGAAGGCCCACTCGTGTACCCTTGATGACCGCACGGCACAAAGCTTTAGGCCTCGCCTGGGCTCGTCAACACCGACACTGGACTGTTGATGACTGGAAACATGTTGCCTGGCTGGACGAGTCTAATTTCAGATGGACGCGTGGGGGTATAGAGAGAACATCATGAATCCACGGACGCTGCATTTCAGCAGGGGACTGTTCAAGCTTGTGGACGCTCTGTAACGATGTGAGTCGTGTGCAGTTGGAGTGATGTGGCACCCCTGGTACATCTAGATACGACTCTGACAGATGACACGTACGTAAGCACCCTGACTCATCACCTGTATCCATCCATGTCTTGTGCATTCCGACGGATTTGAGCAATTCCAGCAATACAATGCGACATCCCACACGTCCAGAATTGCTACAGAGTGGCTCCAGGAACACTCTTCCGAGTTTAAACACTTCCGCTGGCCACTAAACTCCCCAGACATGAATATTATTGGGCATATCTGGGATGCCTTGCAATGTGCTTTTCACAAGAGATCTTCACCCCCTCTTACTCTTACGGATTTATGGACAGCCCTACACGATTCATGGTGTCAGTTCCGTCCTGCACTTCTTCAGAAATTAGTCGAGTCCATGCCACATAGTGCTCCGACAGTTCTGCGTGCTCGCGGGGTCCGTACACGATATTAGGCAAGTGTACCAGCTTCTTTCGCTCTTCAGTGTAAAACCAGTAAATACAAGAGACAATCAAGATAGTACACATTTCTTCAATCCTTAGATCCCAGCTTTTCGTCTATCTACTCTTTCTAAAAACTTACACAGTAGGCCTTTCTTTCTGTGAAAGAATCTACTGTCTCATCGAAGTTCGTCAAATGTTCTGGTACATGAAAAATCAGAGTGTCGTTGTCTAATACTGAAAATGCTCTTAATACGAATAGTACTCAAGAGACGTGTGGTATCTCAAGTTGCTTACGTCTGCTAGATAGAACGAAATAGGCCTTTGTAATATTGCAGCAGTTGTAACACTCGCCAAATAAGCAAGACTGTTTTGGCGTAAATGGTCATTTCTGTCAACCTCATTTACATAAATAACCCGACAGAATATAATTCGCAAACTACCAATATCAAATGCCTATTAGGCCTATTACAAGCAGAAAGTCTTATGTCAGGAAATAGTTTCACGTTTCATTCATATACTCCAGCTTCTCAGGCATGAGATCAAAAACTAGTAGTAGTACAAAAATATTACATAAATTTGAAATCTTCATATTCTTCCGTATTACTTGTATGATGTGCCCGTTTCTCCTCCTTCCTTGTTCCAACAAACGATCTTGTCATCGCTAATTCTCTGATTAACTGCACTAATCCTGCCAGAATCACCGGTTTATCCTGTGTTATTCTCCCGTTACGCGCTGTCACGCATTGAAACATCGCGTTTTCCGCGATCAGAATTTAAGCGACTGCTAACCGGGGCCTGTGCAGCTTGCCCTTAGTAGTGTAGCGATCTGGCAAAAGTTATCTGTCAATTTCATTTTCTTGGGTACACCGAGAAGATACGTAATTTTTCTTACCTGTTATTCCAGTTAGCGATTTATTTCCACTCTGATAGTCTGAATCCATGGATTTCACTAGTAATTATAACAACGCTTATCATTCGCACACCTAGTCAACCACATGAAAAGCGATTGGTATTCACCCATTCGGGTTTATTGTGCTCAGCTCGTATAGGTCCGGCCCCTTTGGTCTGCGGGTAATTTCTTTACTTCTTGATGCGACGGGGATTCCCCTGGCAGAGACATCACGTGCACTATGCACGTATTCAAAAATCAGCTTACGATTCGTTCAGAAATCAACTTACAATGTGAATATGTATAATCGATAGACCAGCGTCCTCTGGATATTAGGCGCTTTGTGAAACAAGATTTATTTTGTTCAAGAATGTGAATTTGGCGCCCACTGAAATTGCCGCCCGGAGCAGATACCTCGTCCCCCCCCCCCCCTCTCACCCTCTCTACATCCGGGCCCGGCAGAAACGCCATGCAGCTTTGAGCTGGCCTTTGGAGTATATCCACACCGTTGATATATGGAGGTGTTGACTGGAACTTGCCTGGAAGCAATTTACCGGCACAACGAGTGTGCTATTAATTACTATAAATACTCTCTGATTCTAGCCCAGTTAGGTGCAGTCTGACAGCAACTTCCACGACATCGGGTCCACGCACCTTGCCATCAGGTTATGGGCCGGCCAGCATCTGATACCGGTCTGGTTGGCTAGCTCACGGTTCTTAGTCCGCACCCGTGGACATAGGCCGACAGTATCGAACTTCTGACTTGGAGAACAGCAGTTAGCAGCCACGGCAGTACTGCGGCCATCCTTCCGCACCAGGACGAGCTTCTAACCCGGTAGCAATGGCTGCCGATGAGAATTCAGCCGACGTACGCGTCGCTGGCACTGTTCACTCAGGGACGCATAGTGCTAACTCACGGACGTGCTGCTGAGTGAGGTAAACAGTGCCAGAAAAGCAGGACGCGAACGTCAAATGGCCATTCTATCAGGGCAACCGTCCAGCATCTTCATCAACACCAGTGGACCACGTGCCTGCAGAGGGCGTATACAGGGGCGTCGCAGCACTTTGATGTTGTAACTGAAGACGAAATAAGATGTTTTCTATCTTGGCATGGTGTTGTCCTAGGCACCCCTGGGACAGTATCACAAACTCCACTACGCAGCTCCTATAAACCACCCCTATAAACCACAGCGGGCCTACTCCCCCCGCTGCCCCCCCCCCCCCCAATCACTGGGTAAATACAGTACACATAGCGCATGTCACTTATCTACAGTTACAGTCTAAGTCTTATCCTAGTTGCTATCAAGTTTTCAAATTAAGCACCAGTGTAACGACTGAACTCACGACATCCAGCGATTTATGGCACTGTATGACATTATCGTTTATTTGGAGAGATGCATATGGGGTCTGAAGATGGAATAGTGAAATGCTGAAACTTGTAGCCATCAAAAGAAAAGAAAATAACATCTTAAGTTACACGGCTGTTGGTGTATTTAATTGACATTGACAATTATTGAACCAGCCGACGTTCCCTGTCCATGATGGACCAACAGACACGAAAATGTCCCTTTCTAAGTAATTAAGATTTTAGTTTTCTGTTAGTGACATTTAAGTGCTTCTAGTAAATATTATTGTTATATAATCATCTCGTGGTGTTGCAGTTCTTCTTATGTCCGTGCTTGCTATGAAAATAGAAGGAATTCCGCCTTATAAAAGACACCTTTTCAGTTTCGTTTTACCCAGACAAATGATGCAAAGAGAGTAGACAAAATAAAACACAAACTACAAAACCAATCAACACATAACCATGAAATACACACACAAACAAATACAACACACAAAAAATTTGCAGACAGTAAACAACAAATGGGACATAACGAATTGCAACAACAACGTCACACACACAGGGTGGGTAATATACTAAAGAAACAAGGACTCAAGCTAGCATACAGAACCAACAACACAATACAAAGCAGACTTGGAAGAAATACCACCAACACTGACAAATACATCCAGTCCGGTTTATATCAACTTACTTGCAACTGCTGTCAATCTGTATACGTGAGTTAACATGCAGTAATTTCAGAACCAGGTGTATAGAACATCCCAGAGCACTTAAAAGCAATATCTCACACTCAAAATTCACAGATCACCTGACAGCACACAGTCACCACCCAATAAACACCGAAACTGTCTTACAGGTCTTCAAAATTTGCAGGAGCTTATACCAAAAATTAACTACAGAAGAAAACTAACACATCCACAAATCAATAACCCAAGGAAAGAAAGAACCAAATAAATACCCTTCACTATACGAATAACACGCAAACCAAAGACTACCCAGGGGGAAGAAAACCTGCCCATTCTCTCTCTCTCCCTCTCTCTCTTTGCCACATTCCTGAACACACACACGCACACAAAGACACACACAGATAAACCAAACACCACAAACGCCAAATTGTAGTCTGGGGAGCTATTAGGTATGACTAAATGACTGATTAGGTAACTGTCGAAGGGAGACTGAACGCTCGCCATTATGTGGTAAGGATGGTACACCTACTGTCGTGCATTTCCTGTCCATAGTAGCAAATGGTATATTTCTGCAGAATAATGAAAGGAACTCCACCATATTTCTTCCTTTATCTCCAGTCAATGATCACAAACAAATCATAGTCATACTATATTCATAATGTCCATTTTCAACTCTGTCAGGGAAAGGGAAACTATATACAACTGCAGACAATATTAATCTTGTAAGGAATACATTACACATTTTTGAGAAGTGTGCATATACAATGAAGTATTCATACAGAAACTTTTCGGCAGAGTTTTAAGTTCATGCTTTCTATACGTATGAAATTAGTAACTTTTCATTATTTTATAACACCTTGCTTACGAGATGTATACTACCGAGCAGGTGTATTTGATTTCACTTTTCCTGTTTGGTATAAAAATCATCATTATAATCCGAAACCGATATTGTGACAACAAGTTGTTTGTGATTATTGGTTCGAATTAAGGAAAAAAACAATGTTGTACAGAGTGTATCAAAACAGACTTTACAACTTTGAAAACTAATACTGATTTATTCATTTTACCTACAGACAGAGTTTTGCTGTCATTTTATTGCAAAATACGTCATGTTTTTACCATGTAGGTGAAGAGACTATGTGGCAAATATCCCATTTGACATGGAGTTTTTCCTAAACTCACTGCTAAATGTGAGGTGCTATCTGTTCTCTTGCGAGATAAATTCTAGCTCTGAGCTCTAATACAAAAAGTTGTAATGGCGGAACAAGCAACGTACCCTTGATGGTTCCTCAAAAACAAAAAAGTATCAGGTAAAGTGAACTGGCGCTCCTTGGCCCATTCACTTACGTGGGTAGCGGGCATTTAGGAAACTCCGGTCGTCTTACCAAAGAGTCAAGACTCAATGTATTCTTCTTCAAGATGACACCAACAGTAAGTCTGTAAGTTGTATGAATAAGTTTGTTCGAATTTTCAGAGCTCTAAAGTCCGTTTTGATACGCTCTGTATACTTCATGGATCATTGTTTTTATTCGCGACTACGCCACAGCTTGTGCCCCAAAGTACGGTTCACATAACAACACCTTGCGGAATCTACGAATCTTTGAGTGGCGTGCACCGTCCCTGATTTGTCAGTCATAGAGCACGTCTGGGATGCGTTGGGAAGGCATCTGATATCATGCAGTCATCCAGCCAACGATCTCCATGAACTTTAACGGGTCGAGTCTCAGACATAGCAAGAAATTCCTCAAGGTGACATTTCAGGTATTCTTTACCGCATGGAACAAAGAATATGAGAGAGTGTTCGTGTCTGTAGCAGCCATACCCCATACACATGTTGGATAATGGACGTCAGAATGACCCATTGGGCTACATTCAATATGAGAGCATGCTGACCTCTAACTATATTGATGAATATTTAATGAACTTATTACTTAAATCATAGTGTACGAAATGCAAGGCTACGAGAAAATAGCATTTCGTTACTCATGAGTCTACAGCTGCTGCTCTAATGGTTAGCGTTGCTCCCTCTAGTCTAGATGGGTACTGGTTTCGATTCCCGACCAGGTCGATTATTTTCTCCTCTCTTGTACTGGATGTTTGGTTTTTGTGTTGTCCTCATCATTTAGTCACTTAAGTGACCTGAAACAGACCGACTTGCACTAGACGGCCGAACTACCGCAGACAGCCTTTCCTGACCGATAATGCCATTACTCATGAAACACTACCAGCAACCTTGTGTAAATATCTGTGACTTCGGTCCACTGTGCTCTTCGTCGGCGTTTTGGCAATCATCCGCCTTCACCCAAAACGTTCGTAAATGGTATCGCCAATTTGAAGTCAGGATGCTTGTACCTTTGTCGAGGACGACATTACACTTCTGAAGAAACGGTGGAAAGAATTAGCCAAATATCTGAACGGATTGCACAAAAGTCTGCTCGCCGTGCAAGGAGACAATTGCAAAGCATCGTACGAATGTCTGGCGTGTGTTAAGACGTCGTTTCAGCTATAAACCATGCAGGATACGTTTAGTGCGAGTTCTTCGGGTTGGTGGTAAAGGGAAACTGGTTTACTACAGCAGTACTCTGCTAGACGACATAGAAGAGATTCGTTATAACCACTGCCATTTTTCAGTGACGAAGAATCATTTTATGTTAGCTGTAAAATAAAACGACATTAAGTGCGCATATGATTTTCCAGAACCCTCATGACATTATTCAGCCCGAAAGAGACTCACCTAAAGTGAATGTTTTTTGAGCCATTTCTCGTGAAAAAGTCTATGGTCCCTTCTTTTCTAAGGAAAACATTGTGACTGTAATGAGTGATCCTCAGATGCTGCAAAATTGGTGTTCTCCACAACTTCAGGAGGATTCCGATAACGTCATTTTCCAACAAGACAGAGTTCTACCACAGTGGCCCAACAAAGTACGTCAGTTTCTCACTGACATTCTGCCTCAACGATGGATACGGTGCACGGGATCCCGAAACACTGCCTTGCATTCCTGTCATCCCGACAAGT
This sequence comes from Schistocerca nitens, assembly GCF_023898315.1. Lineage (NCBI taxonomy): Eukaryota > Metazoa > Arthropoda > Insecta > Orthoptera > Acrididae > Schistocerca > Schistocerca nitens. Next base: position 131,904,298 of record NC_064617.1, on the reverse strand, counting down.
CCCCATGCGATTATGTCTTGTGGGGATGTGTGAAGGAAAGCATGTTTATCTCCCAATTACCTCGTGACAAAGAAGAAGTGAACAACAGGATAACAGCCACCATAACAATTTTAAAAGCAGATACACTGTGTAACGTTAATGGCGAATTTAGCTATAGTCTAAATTTTGATAGTGCTGCTGCTAGTGGACATGTGGAATATTTGCAGTGCCATAACTAAAACACTGAGATTTTGTGTTTTGCAATTTGTCCCATGTTTATAGTATGTTTTTGTCAACAAATATGGAGTTTTGAAATCAGGCCACTCATTTTGAAACAGAATGCTTGGAACATACCTCATTGTCTCCACAGATCAGCAGGTGGGATTTCCTTTGGGTCTAAACCTGTCTCTCTCTCTCTCTTTCCGTCGCAGAATGGCGTTTGCAACTGTCTAATTAGCGGGCTCTCTTCATCTTCGATTTCCATTTAATTCATAAAAAAGTTATAATATGAATGAGTTATATCGGCTTTAGAGAGATACGAAACTTACAATTTCACACAACGCCATCTACTTTCATGAAAGTGTTGTTAACATTTTGATGACTGCGATCTCCTTCTCACAAGCTCTGGTTGTAAAAAGGGAATTTATTCAGTAAAGGGCTAGACTTTCCCTTCAATTCATTAGTCTTGTGTTTTACTTTGAGTCGGGGAGTGTGAAGTTTGAAAGCATTAATCATGATAAAAGACGATACAAGTCAGTCAACCAATGCACGTACGTTCTGGACTGTATGTTCAGGTTTCAGCTTTACCTACCTACCCCCAATTGCTTAGTTAAACTAAACGCTTCTCATTCTGATGCTGTATGACATGAGATGTCCCACATTCTTCGGACTTGAACCACCATACAGTGGTCATGCCTGTCTCTGCAAACTATACGTGGTAGCTAACGGTATCTTTATACCTTGAAAGGGTACCACTTTCGCCTTTCACTTTCGTCCACTGCAGACAGAACAGCATGTTGTGATTTGTGCGCATTACGTCATTGTATTTCGGAACAGCAGTACCAGCAAGCTATGGAAAAGGATGGATAAACTGTGTTATTTCACTTTTGAATGTGCATCCCTCACTAGTTCTCAAGTGTCCTCATTGTCTCATTCATTATATTTATGTGAATCATTTTTGTTTTCTGTTTGTGATTAGTTTGGGTGTTGAATTGCACGGAGTGTGCCGTCCACTCAGGTGTCAGAGGAAGCTTTCACAGAAATTGCCTTTACAGCCCCAACTGTTGTCAACTAGAATTTTCTTCCATGGATAGAAAAGCAGGAATGAAGGGTCAAAGTTGTCCACGGTTCAGTAGGTGTGGGAGGCCATGGTTGGTAGAAAGTCCATCCCCCCGACCACTTACTGCAAGCGAGACTGGTCTCTGATGTCGCCTTGTTAGGCACTCGGTCCCTGGCCCTGGAGATGGGCAGCTGGCTTTAGTATGAGCTCCGGTAATTTTGCAGTCGACGGTGGTATTGTATATGGAATGTTTAGCTGGAATTACACATCGATTCGTTCCTCATTAGGAAATAATGCTAGTAAATGCAAGGCTGATTTTATTTTAATTATTTGCTTACGGAAATCGACTAGGAACGTCTTAAAATCATGCGCCTTTGTCTTATACAAAGGGCATGCTTTGCGATCAGGCTTGCTAATGATTTCTGCGAGGGCTAGTTTTACAGTGAGATTACAAGCGAGTGTAGTATTAAATTGAGAGTTTTTGCGTGTAATTTCTTTTGAATGAACAAGCACTCGAAATGGCTCAATACATATATGAATTCCTTAGAGTGAAATAATACGCTAAGATGAGCTGTGCAATGAATTACCTCACTTTAACTCGTAGATCGTAACGACAGAAATAAAATGTCATTGCAAGTTTTCACGCGCCAGCCAGCCTATTTCTTCCGGCTTCCACACAACGAATCCCTTGTTCCGAGGAGACTAGATAAAAAATGTACTTTGTCCCCATTCGTACGCAGACTACGCTGTACCATATGACGTTTCGCTGATCTCCTATTGGCCGAGACACTGCTCGTCAAATAACATCGATCAAACAGTCGATCTTGATTCAGCAAAGACTGTCTTCATCTCAGTCATCGACTACTGAGCACAGAATATGTTGGCAAAAGTGATCGCATGTTAGCAGACGAGCAAAACAGGAGCTGGCTTACGCCGCTAGCATTATTCAAGAGCTTAACACAGTAAGTCGTGTATTAACGTTAGGAGCTGTGTACACGTGTTGCGGCAGTGTAGCTGACGATGTGTATATTGGCAATACCATATTCATGCAATATTTTCGAATGAGCGAACATAAAAAAACGTCTATGGCTTACCAAATTCTCGCTGTTCGTGCGTTAAAACTTCTGTATCCGGTACGACTTTTTAAAGTACTACTTATTTCCAACCAACTCTATTCGTAACACATTTTGCATATAGTACAAACGTATATTATTAAATGTATGTGGAAACTTATATCATTGTACAACTCATAGTTCAAGAGATATGACATATTAAACATTGAGATACGTGAAAAATAGCTTTTCCTAAAACGGGAAGGCCTGAACAATACTGAAGACATCTTGAATCCGAATCGAGCAAAAAAACTGCAGAGACTACTGAAAATGATTTCCACATGCTGTCTACTGGAACTCGTGATTCTACTTAGACTCGCAGGTTGTGAGATGGGTACTGACAGCGAATTTCTGAACCTTATAACTGCTGACAGCCACTTCAAGCACTTTCTGTTTTATTCCAACCAACTTACAGTTTTACTTGATTTTGATGGTGTACTGGTAGGCCAATTTCCTTACACCTTTCTTAGAGAGTCCATAATAGAGATCTCAGGCACTTTCGATACTGATGGCTCTCGATCTTCCACCATAATCGAGTCCCTCAACATGAGGTGGCAAATATGAGGTAGCCAAGGAGGTGGAAACGTGGGGCCCGCATCTCGTGGTCGTGCGGTAGCGTTCTCGCTTCCCACGCCCGGGTTCCCGGGTTCGATTCCCGGCGGGGTCAGGGATTTTCTCTGCCTCGTGATGGCTGGGTGTTGTGTGATGTCCTTAGGTTAGTTAGGTTTAAGTAGTTCTAAGTTCTAGGGGACTGATGACCATAGCTGTTAAGTCCCATAGTGCTCAGAGCCATTTGAACCATTTTTTGGAAACGTGGGTTCTACTAGGCCAAGACTGCTTGGTAGCTACAACAGGATAACACTTTTTTTTAGGAGAGATGCTGCGCAATCGAGAAGCCATAATGCCAAATTTCGAGACAAAGTGGAGAAAATGGTTCAGATCGAGATTACAGAAATCAAGTCCCACAGCAAAAAATAGTCATACAAGAAATTCAGCTACACCAAAACGATTGAGATGTGTAACCGTGATATCTAATGAGTAACACCGTTCTTTTGTACTAAGATGCCTGCTGGTTTTGTGTGTATGACTCACACAGTTTTTTTTTGTAATAAGACTCCAGCTGGTTTTCTGTGTATGAGTAACACTGTACGTAGGACATGCATTATATGGATTTCCAGATTGATAAATAGTAGGAGATTAGTATTTTAAACATAGCTGCACAACAGCAACGGTTCCACGTAATAGAATTATGAACAGCCGACCAGTTGCAATGGGTAAAGAAATCTTTACCTAGGTTTCAACAATTTTAAATTTGTCTTCTTCAGAAGGTGGCAATTTTACATTAGTATGGACTGATGTATCATCGCCGTTTTTACAAATGTCTGCATAGATCCATTTGTCCAAATTAAAATATAGCCCTAAAAATAGGGTTTGTCATGTAAATATAAATTAGTAAATGGATGTTGCAGAGCTCAGTCCATACTAATGTAAAATTGCCACCTTCTGAAGAAGACAAATTTAAATTTGTTGAAACCTAGGTAAAGATTTCTTTACCCACTGCAACTGGTCGGCTGTTCATAATTCTATTAGTAGGAGATTAATAACTAACCTTTTCACACCGAGATGATGGTACAGTACTGAAACCGATAGTAATTTAAGACTATTAATGCAGTTGTGTGTCATGCATTTCAGAAAATTATATTAATGAATTTGGCTACCAGCAATAATCCGTTAGGATTACAATGTTTATTAATTTTACTAACTTACTATTTTGCAAAAATGTGTTTGGCCGCAGAGCCACTTGTAAAACCTATTCCATCTTCTGCTAGTTTAACAGTAGAGCAAATACACTAACGGAAAAAAATCGCAACGCCAAGAAGGAGTTGTGTGACATAAACGAAAGGTAGGAGTGCTTTTACAAGATTATGTCTGTTCAACTTTTATGCTGATAGTATAACAGTGGCGTTAGCAGCGCCACTATGAAGATGCAAATCAGATTTGCTTTAAATACACGCTGTAACGGTCGTAAGCGTTAGTTACGATTTAGAGTGGCCTTGGTGAGTTGATGTTAGTCAAGAATACTTTTAAGGCGATAATGACGCCATCATTAGCACTACATTGAGTTTGAACGAGGTCGTGTAATAGGGCTGCGAGGAGATCTATATTCCTTCTCCGATACTGCAGAAACACTTGGCAGGAAGTAGCTACTGTGCATCATTGCTGGCAGCGGTGGTCACGAGATGTACGGTCACAGGAACACCGGGCTTCGGATGGCCATATGGCACTACCGAGAAGAAAGACCGTTGTTTTCGGTGTACGGATCTGGTGCATTCTTCTGCATCTTCAGCAGCAGTCTGAGCAGCAGCTGGCACCACGTGACACAACGAATTATTACAAATCAATTACTTCAAGGACAGCTCAGAGCCAGAAGCCCTGTAGCGTGCATTCCATTGACGCCAAACCACCGCCATTTGCGGCTTCCGTGTCGTCAAGCGACAGTTCATTGGAGGGCAGAGTGGACCTTAGCTGCAGTTTCTGATAAAAGGTTGTTCTGATTCGGTATCAGCGGTTGGTTAGAAGGAGGCAACATGGGACCTATGTCTGGGGTTATCGTCCGAGGTGCGATTTTGTATGACAATAGGAGCACTCTCGTAGTTGTCCCACGCAGCCTAAGTACAAATTTGTACGTCAGTCTGGTGATTCGGTCTGTTGTCCTGCCATTGATGAACAGCATTCCAAGAGGTGTTTTCCAACAGGATAACGGTCTCCCACATACCGCTGTTGTTACCCAATATGCTCTACAGAGTGTCGACATGTTGCCTTGGCCTGATCGGTCACCAGACCTGTCTCCAATGGAGCACATGTATTACATCATCGATCGACATCTCCAGCGTTATCCACAAACAGCACGAACCGTCCGTTTGTGGGTCTATCAAGTGCAACAGCCATGGATCTCCATCCCACACACTGACATATGGCATCAGTGCACCAGGATGCACGTACGTTTGCATTCTTGCATTTCACATTCTGGCGATTGCGCTGGTTAGTAATGTAGCAGCATTTAACATTTGCTACGGCTTATCTCATGCGTACATTAACCTGTGGTCTTGCAGAGTTAATCGCTTAAAGATGCTTAAAGATGTATAGTAATAGTGTGCGACCACCCCAATGATGCAACATAAATTATGAGCACTCGTATTTGGTAGGTAGGCACGTTACAAACTTGTTTGGTTTCCTATGCAAATCGAACTCCTACCGCTACATGAGGGAGATCTTAGAGTTCTAGGTCATGTCCCTACTGGCGGCTGCTCCACATGCCATGTTTCAAAAGGACAATGCCGAGCTGTATGTGAGAATGTGCAAGCCTTTACTGATGTGCGATGAGAACCACTACTCTCCTGGTATGTACATTCGGCTGATTTGTTACCTGGGGAACATGTACGTGATATGGTTACTCCTCAGCGCTATTGATGACCTGCTGTATCGAATTGCGTCAAAACTGCGTGGAGAGAGATTTGAGAAGAACATAACCAGACCGTCTTTGATTCAAGCCAAGACATACTTTTCATCGGCTCTGAAGGCAGTGCATGGTGAGTTCAAGGGATAATGAACATACTGTGTTCGACATCATTAACAGACCTGCGGCCTAAGGGTAGCGTATTTGATTAGTAATTAAAAAACCCTCGGTCTCGGGTTGGAGCACCAATGGCGGCCGAGGACTTTCGGCATAAGGAGTCATCCTCATTCAGCCAACGGCCTTGTCGAAGAAGGCGGAAGAGCGAGAAGAGCTTCAGGGCGCTCTCTTGCCCTTAGGGTGGTTAACTGCCATTAAAGGCTGAAGAATCAGCAATGATCAAAGGCATGAGCATGCAGAAGGCAATGCAAACCACTCCATTAAAGATACGTAATGTGTATCTACAGAACATGTGGCCTGTATTTCAAAAAGTGTCATGATGATTCTTCCATTGGGAAAAAGATTCCGGACTAGACCCCTGCCAAGGAGAACGTTCTACGAGTCAGGGTGTGGACTGACTTAATTCTGAACGTGGCACGAAAGCCAGAAAATCTGGAAAAGAAAATGCTGAGGCTCAGTCTACATATGGAAAGTAGGGAAGTGAAATCGAAAGAAGAAAAGGGTTTCTGGTCATCTGACTAAATGGTAATATCAAAAACAGCAGAAAATGGCATAACGCGAGTAAGACTTGTTATGAATGAGATAGACCAGAGAGTGAGTTACTATGAACAATTCATTGATACAGTTGATCTCGTCAGAATCGACAGCAAACCGACACCGACAAAAATAGTTCACGTATACATGCCTACCTCTTAAGCTGAAGATGAAGAGATAGAGAAAGTATATGAGGATATTGAACAGGTAATCCAGCTCATAAAGGGAGATGAAAATCTAATAGCCATGCGGAAATGGTTTGCAGTTATAGGGGAAGGGGTGGAACAAAGGGTTACTGGAGAACATGGACTTGGTACTAGGAATTAGAGAAAAGAAAGACTGAGTTCTGTGATAAGTTTCAGCTAGTAATAGCGATTATTCTGTTCAAGAATCAGGAAAGGAGGAGATACAATTGGAAAAGGCCGGGAGATACCCGAAGATTACAGTTAGATTACGTCATAGTTAGGCAGAGAATCCGAAATCAGATACTGGATTGTAAGGCTTCCCCAGGAGAAGATATACATTCAGATCACAATTTAATAATGATGAAGTTTAAGAGACTAGCCAGGGAGAATCAATCGGCAAAGAAGTGGGATCTGGAAGCAATAAGGAAGGAAGAGATACGCTTGAAGTTCTCTAAGGTTATAGACATTGCGATAACTAGTAGCTAAGTAGGCGGTTTAGTAGAAGAGGAATGGCATACCTCTAAGCAGGGCAATCAAAGAATTTGGAAAGAAAAACGTAAGTACAAAGATGATAACTACGAAGAAACCGAGTGTAACGGAAGAAATACTTCAGTTGGTCGATGAAAGAAGGAAGTACGAAAATGTTGAGTAAAATTGAGACTACAGAAATACAAGTCACTTAGGAACGAAATAAATCGGGAGTGTAGGGAAGCTAAGGTGAACTGGCTGCATGAAAAATGCGAAGAAATCGAAAAAAGAGATGAGTTTCGGACAGACTGATTCAGGATATTGAAAGGTCAAAACATAAACAAAGGTGGTATCATTTGGAGTACACTGGGAATTCCACTGTTAAATGCAAAAGAGATAGCAAATAGGTGGAAAGAGTACACGATACACTGAAGGCTTCTATGAGGGGGAAGACTTCTGTGATAAAGTGATACAAGAAGAGTCGGCAGAGGAGAGGCTGGGGATCCCGTATGAGAATAAGAGCTTTGGAAGACTTAAGATCAAATAAGTCAGAGGGGATAGATAACTTACCATTGGAATTTCAGAAACCATTGGGGGCAGTGACAACAAAACAGTTATCCACGATGGTCTGTAGAATGTATGAGACTGGAGATATACGAGGGCTATTCCGAAAGTAAGGTCCGATCGGTCACGAAATGGAAACGACTATGAAAATCCGATAAAGCTTTGCACAGATGTGTTGGGTAGTGTCTCTAGTATAACCCCAGTTAGCATCACGTCGCTCTTCTCATTTCTGAGCTCGCAGTGAGTGCGTAAAGATGTCTAGAAAATAGTGTCTGCCGCCAAGTACGGGGGCCTGGTGAGAAATTTCCCCTGAAGCTATGCAGCTAACATTACATAACTGTCGTGCTGTTTCGTCTTCAAGACAATTCTCAGCCGCATTCTGCAGGGGCAATGAAGATGCTCCTGCATCGTTTTCAAATGGAAATGTGAGATTACCCACAATACAGCCCGTAATTGTCTCCCTCTGAGTTTCAGCTCAGGTCACATGAACCGCTGGTTATGAAGACAACATTTCGGCACAAGACAACGAGCCGTAGGCCAGCGTAGAGAATTGGCGGAGAGCACTGGCGGCTGCCTTCTATAGCGAGGGTATGGGAAAGTTGGTACAACGCTACGATACACGTCTAAGTCTGGTCGGCGACTATGGAGATAAGTAGCTGCAAGGTGTATCTAACTGTTGCAAATAAAACATTTTTGATTTTTACCGTGGTTTCCATTTCGCGACCTATCGGACCTTACTTTCGGAATAGCCCTCGTATCATCGGTCTTTCAGAAAATATCATCCACACAGTTCCCAAGATTGCAAGAGCCGACAAGAGCGAGGAGTATCACACAGTCAGCTTAACATCTCATGCATCCAAGTTGTTGACCAGAATAATATACAGAAGATGATCAGTTTAGTTATAGGAAATGTAAAGGCATCCGAGAGTCAGTTCTGATATTGCAGCTGATTAAGGAAGCAAGGCTGAAGAGAACTCGAGACACATTCATTGGATCTTTTGCCCTGGAAAGAGCATTCACAGTGTAAAATAGAGCAAGATGTTCGAAATTTTGAGGAACTTAGGGGTAAGCTATAGGGAAATCGAGTAACATGCGATATGTACAATAGGTAATAACAAGACTTGAAGATGAAGAACGAAATATTCGAATTAAAAGGTGTGTAAGGCAGGGATACAGTATTTCGTCTCTGATGTTCAAATTACACATCGGAGAAGCAATGACGGAAATAAAAGACAAGTTCAAGAGTGGGATGAAAATTCAGGGTGAAAGGGTATCAATGATATGAATCGCTGATGACACTGCTGTCCTCAGTGAAAGTAAAGAAGAATTAGAGGCTGTGTTGAATGGAATGAAGAGTCTAACGAGTACAGAATATGGATTAAGGGTAAATCGAAGAAAGGCGAAAGTAATGAGAAGTAGCAGGAATGAGAACAGCGAGAAACTTAACATCAGGTTAGGTGATCACGAAGTAAATGAAAGTAAAGGATCTTGCTACCTAGGCAGCAAAAAGACCTATGACGGACGGAGCAAGGAGGACGAAGAAAGCAAACTATCACTGGCAAAAAGGGCAGTCCTAGTCAAGAGAAGTCTACTAACAACACACATAGACCTCAATTTGAGGAATAAAGTCCTGAAAATGTACATTTCGACCACAGGATTGTGTAGTAGTAGCTAAACCGGAACAGAGGAGAATAGGAGCATCTGAGATGTGGTGCTATTGCAGAATATTGAAAATTAGGTGGCCTGGTAAGGTTTGCAAACGGAAGGTTTCCCGGAGAATCGGAGAGGCATAGAACGTATTCAAAACACTGACAAGAAGAAGGGATAAAATGGTAGGACATCTTTTAAGACATGAGGAAGTATCTTTGTGGTATTAGAGGGAGCCGTATAGGGTAATAACCATAGAGAAGTCCGCCTGTTTAGCTGGGTAGTAACGTGTTCGCCTCACATGCAAGCGGGCCCGGGCTCGATTCCCGGCCGGGTTGGAGATTTTCTCAGCTCGGGTACTGGGTGTCGTGTTGCCCTGATCATCATTTCATCCTCATCACCGGCGCGCAAGTCGCCCAATGTGGCGTCGACTGAAGTAAGACTTGCACTTGGCGGCCGAACTTCCCCGGATGGGGCCTCCCGGCCAACGATGCCATATGCTCATTTCCATTTTTACGGTAGAGGTAGACAGAGATTGAAATACATCCAGCAAATAATTGTGGACATAAGTTGCAAGGACTACTCTAAGATGAAAGGTTGGCACAGGACAGGAATTCGTGGCTGGCAACATCAAACCAGTCAAAAGTTCTGCATCATATGATTTCAACTACTAAACCTAAACTAAAAATTTCTTTCACTCATATGTATTCTTCCTTGTGTTGCGATTTTTCCAGAGAATGCAGTAACAATTTGTTGGGGGTACATATTAATTCTTTTTTGTTAAATTAGTTGTCTAACGATAAAGCTTTGTTCTTCTAACGTAATAGGTTCCTGGTGTAATAGCCTTGGCTATTACTTGATATAAAACTTTCATTACAACTGATGTGTTGAATGTATCGACGAGCTGTCACAGGAAGAGAATATTGCGACTTTTCCAAAGGCTCCCTTTGCCTCCTAGAAGCAGTTTGTGTGGTGCAGCAGAAACCAGTTCACGTGGAAACCAGCCGATAAAGGCCCGTTTGGAGAGACGATGCGCAGTGAATCAGAAAGAAGCCTTCTGTTGTAAAAGATGGTACTTGTGAAGAGAAATGTCCACTGTTTGACACTTTTGCCGTGAGCACTGCATCAGTATAAGTAGATGCGCCGGTAATACGTTTGAGAACAACACTTCGATTCGAAGATTCTCTTTGGCACTGACTCTGTTTTACTTTGTCAACTTGTTTCTTCTACAAAGGCTCAGTATTACGTAGAGTTTCGTCATTCATTTCACGTCTTTCATAAATCTCTAATGACCTTTTGCTACTGTACGCTACAGGGTAAATAAAAGTACGCCCAGGAATGTCCTTTCTTTGTGTCACCACCTTCTTCTTTCCGTTTGAATTAGCCCTGTCAGTACGGGCTTCGCTGTAATCACATTTTCGTGACTTTATACTACTTGTCTTTGGGGCCGCATGTCCTCCTTGTGCCGCGCGGGATTAGCCGAGCGGTCTTGGACGCTGCAGTCAAGGACTGTGCTGCTGGTCCCGGCGGAGGTTCGAGTCCTTCCTCGGTCATGGGGGTGTGTGTTTGTCCTTAGGATAGTTTAGGTTAAGTAGTGTGTAAGCTTAGCGACTGATGACCTTAGCAGTTAAGTCCCGTAAGATTTCACACACATTTGAACTTTTTTTTTGTCCTCCTTGTCTCCGTAATCGTCAGGTACCGCATGTCGTGTTCGCCCCCTGTCTGTGAGTTGTGTAAACATTTTTCTGTGTATGATCATATTAAATGTTCGTACTTTCTCAGGCAGGGAGTGGGGACCAGCCCAGCATTTGCCGAAAGGTGTGTGGGAAAACGCCTAAAAACCACATTCCCGCTGGCGCGTGCACCAACCACGATTGCTATTTCTCCGCGACGGTTTGTTTCTGATTTGACCTTAATGTTTCACCAGCTGGCGCACTGTGGAATACCCTAAATGAGCAGGTATTCTTCTTTATCCTATGGTAGTCTTAAAATTGTGCTTCTCCTCAGTTCACCTCGAGAAATATTTTAACATTTGCTAGTTCGCGAAAATCATTTTCTTTGCGCAAATACTATCGCCAGGGTGAAATGAGCGCTGCTTTGAAACTTCCTAGTGGATCAAAAGTGTGTGCCCGACTAGGACTCCGACCAATAACCTGGCTGCTATTTTCCTCCATTTCTCCACAATACCCTTCCTGCATAGAGACTCTACGTCAGAGCTGCTCTGAAGCTTAGAAAGGAAGAGAGAGCTACGCGTGTAATAGAAACAGTGGGAGCTGGTTGCCGCTGTAGCACAGTAGGTAAGGTGTTCTGAATTTGAGTCCCGATATTCCACATAATGTTTATATGTGATGAAGTTCCTGAGACTGTCTCACAGTGTAGGAGAAATTATTTTGTTAACTCTTTATAGTGTAATTTTGTAGAAGTCGATTTACTCAGAGATTATTTCTCTGTTACTCGTATAATGGTTACTAAATGAACCTTCGTTACACATCTGATCTTGTTGACGTGGATAGTAAATTCATTGTCTTGTGTTCCGTAATAGGTACTTGCACAATGTGTGTTCATTATTCGAAATTTATGGCCTAGGATAGAAATGATGGTAAAAAGCAGCGGCAGGTGCGAATGAAATCAAATCGCTCATTCACAAAACACACAATTGTACAGTAACCAGAATGTGAAGCTTGCAGCTATCGTGTTTCAGTATTAACTATGAGTGCTGTTAAGTGCATTTCTTGAGAGCGTCGTACTACCTTCCACGTTTTCCAAGGGCATGAGAGTTTTCGTTGTTTTTTAAGTTGCCCTTTCTGCGACAGATGGCGATCTCTCCCGAGATGTAATGCCCATGCTACATTCCTCCTACTCAAGGTCCTTTCTTCTCGTTACTCTCTTTTTGCTCCTGAGTTATTCCGGAAAGGTGCTGTCGCCGCTACATTAAACTATTGTGAAACCAAGGGGTCGTCATCTCCTTCAGTGTACAGCATTTGCGACAAGAGAAAACGAAACGTCATCCACAAATAAAACCCAACCAATATCTGCTGACCTTTTCGCTAATGAGCAGATGACCATCCACTTGGAGGTTACGTCGCTAGCACAGCTAGCTAGCAGCAGAGCTGCAGGGGAACTCCACAAACGCGGACGTATCAGTGTTGGCCAAGAAAGGAAACTGGCGCACCTCAAGCCACTTATGATGTGGCAAGAGATTTCATGGTGAAAATAATCCCAGAAAGCCCTAGGCACGTCATCTGAAAACGTTCTCTAAGGATGTTGCAGAGTTTATCAAGCACAATCTTGGAAGTATTTCAGTGGTACCAATAAAAAGAAGGTTCGTGTTTAATCTCCGATAAACTTCGAGGTCGTCAGAGATGCAACAGAAGCTCAAATTGGACAACGACAGTGCCTGAGCATTTCTATTAATCTGGTAATGGAAACATAGAATAGTGGCACAGTAAGGTGAGAATGAGACTGAAATTCGGTTCCTACCAAAGACAAGCCTTGATTCTTAACCAGTCACCCTTTCGCTCAGTATCGTTCATGGTTCCAGAATGAGATTTTCGCTCTGCAACGGATTGTGCGCTGATATGAAACTTCCTGGCAGATTAAAACTGTGTGCCGGGCCGAGACTCGAACTCGGGACCTTTGCCTTTCGCGGACAAGTGCTCTACCAACTGAGCTACCCAAGCACGACTCACGCCCCGTCCTCACAGCTTTACTTCTGCCAGTACCTCGTCTCCTACCTTCCAAACTTTACAGAAGTTCTCCTGCGAACCTGCCAGGAAGTTTCATATCAGTGCACACTCCGCTGCAGAGTGAAAATCTCATTCTGAAACATTCCCCAGGCTGTGGCTAAGCCATGTCTCCGCAATATCCTTTCTTTCAGGAGTGCTAGTTCTGCAAGGTTCGCAGGAGAGCTTCTGTAAAGTTTGGAAGGTAGGAGACGAGATACTGGCAGAAGTAAAGCTATGAGGAAGGGTGGTGAGTCGTGCTTGGGTAGCTCAGCTGGTAGAGCACTTGCCCGCGAAAGGCAAGGGTCCCGAGTTCGAGTCTCGGCCCGGCACACAGTTTTAATCTGCCAGGAAGTTTCATCGTTCATGGTGTTGGGCCTTGAAGAAGGAACGGGAGAGATCATCTCTGAGTTTGAAAGATGGCAGGTCCTTTTGACTTCACACTTTTTATTCAATGGAACGAGTCAATGAGACTATTAGAGATGATTGATGAGATGATTGATGACAGTGGTTATGATACTGCACTTAAAGGCAACTAGATGGAAAAAGTTATTAGAGTTGGAGAAGCCGAGCGTTCGTTTTGTCTGATGGCCTTGGCTGTGACAGGTGAGGCTTAACGGTGCAGATGTAGAGAGACCGAAGGGAGACCCAGGCCTGCTCCTTCGCACACGGGAAGCGTCTGCAGAGAACTTGGCCTAACCCACAGGGGATCACTGGGCATAGGAAGTGGGGAGCTCAGGGCGGGGCTGATCCTGCAGCAAGAGGCAAACTGTTTAAATCTGCTTTCACTGAGCTGTGACGGACTGAGGGAGTGGCAATTGTTCCTGGCCGAGGTGTGCAGCCCACTGTTTTGGCAGGGTTATCCTTCCTGTCAGATCGTTATCAGTTGGGGTGGAGAAAATATTTCGGTGGAACGGGAGAAATGGGGTGACACTGCAGGAGGTCAGACTCTGGGTGGCCAACAGAGCCGTGCCGTTTTGTTTTTTGAGGTCATATAGATGCACGACCATTACATTTCTCAAGCGCGCAAAATAACAGTGAGTTGATTGGGGCATGGATCATGACGTCAGAAAATGTAACAGCAAATGCCTGTTGGATGCGCCGAGACATGTTAGGATTGGAGGAACAACTTCTTTCCATCATGGAGGGAGGCTGTACGATACCCAAAGTGATACGCGACTGACGTAGGAGGGCTTTACTTGCTTTCAGTTGGCGGTTTTAGCATTTTCGCGCAAACTCCATCTTGATCTTTTGGCAGACTTGCATGTAGTATGTGGAAGTGGGGGATTTGGTCTTGAACCACAGAGAAGTGTTGTAGATTTTCTCGATCGTGATCCAAAACGGAGTATGGTTGGATTCGATCATGAACCTGGCAGGAGTGTAGTTAATTCGGACTTGGAGTTTATCTGTGGGCGCGAAGGTGAATCTGAACGGGAGGAGAAGATGGAAGCCTTACGTTCGACTCGGCTGTACGGTGAACAGGGCATCGCATCTAGAGATACCTACATATGCATGGTGAGCATTCCACATCACCGGAACTATGAATCTTTAAAGTGAATTTCTCTTACTTCTTCCCTCGCTCACAGCGGCAGCTGTCGCCTTCCAGTTTAATCACATTGAGGTAGTGTATTTCAGTATATAATGAAAGCAGTCTTGCGATAAAAATAGCATTTCTCATCCTTATTACCAGTGCACAGAGATGCGTTTCTTGTCATCCACGTTTGAAAGCCATTGTGTATCATTTTCGCTGCATTGACACTAGAGGGAATGTAATAAAAATACAATTTGTCACATTTAGTTTCACTACACAGAGCCACATTTCTCGTCATACGCGTTTAAAATCCGTTGCGTATCATTTTCATTGTAGTTTCACTGATGGAGTAGTTCTTTGTATTAGAGATGTTGAGTGGCAGAAGTTCATTAGAGTTCCCCTCATACCTACCAATTACAGAAGCATCTCGTAAGTTTATCTGTGAAAACTGTCGAATAAATGAATAGGATCATCAATGCTTTTGAAAAGAGGTGTTCTGAGATCTGTACATAAATTTTGCCTCTGTCTGTACATTCCATTTTATGTTAAGGATGACCGCACATCTCCTAGGAGAGTTCTTGCCTAAAGTGAAAGAAAAAAAAACACAAAAGAAATTGCAGAGCTCTTTCAAGTGTATATGGCACTTTTGCCCTGTGCACAGTCCAGATAATCTGGCCGACGTACGAGATACGACTGACCTGTTTAAAAGGTATCCTTTTTTATATAATGTATTTTTCACATTCTGTCTGCCAGGTCGTATCGATAGTCCTCCTCATTTATTTACGCTAGTTGCATAGGACACAGTTTCAGCAGCGTCTCCAGAGACGGTGCTGTCTGTCCACGTGCTACGCTTGAAGGCGCTTTCCGCGCCGGTTTCAGGAGTTCTGTTTTCGATCTCGAACGGTAGCGGATGGGAAGATGCAGCACTGGTCGACCACAGCACACCGGACAGCGCTCAGCCACAAGGGGAAGCGACGTACTGGCAGGATGCCACGTGTATAAGCAGTGGGTTGACTGGCACGATCGGCCGCAAGCAGTGGTTCGAAGCACTGGTGCTGGGGCAGCGCCCACCTCGTTTAACCCCGGCCATCATAGGAGGAAGAGTATTTGGCGAGCACGTTTCTGAACATTTGTTTGCGACATTTGTGCATTCTGGGAAGCACGCCTGTGAAGGCTAGGCTCGGCGACTCGTTTGCTCGCTTGGTCCAACAAGCATAAGCAACAGTCGTTGCGGATATTTTTATAGCTGTCTGGCGTTCCGGTCCATGTATGGTAGCGAAGGGAGCTTGAATTTATTGAGCCTATTGTATTGTTTAGTTTATTCACTTTCTTTTATCTGTTTTGACTTTGAATACTCCTCTCAACATATTTTACACTATATTGTGGATCATTGTAACTACATTGTCTCGTGTTTTTTTTTAACAGAAAATTTGTTATTGTTTTGGAAAGTAACGGCGGTAGCATTAAGAGTGCAATGGAATTTCCTCTGCTAAATGCAGAAGAGAGAGCTAATACGTGGAAATAGTACAGTGAAGACCTCCGTGAGGGAAGGACTTGTTTAACGACGTGATGGAAGAACAAACAGGGTCCAACAGGGAAGTGATAATGGATGCGGTATTAGACCTTTGGAAGACTTGAGATGAAATACGCCAAAAGTGAAAGACAAGATTCCTGATTCCTGATTTCTAAAATCAGAGTCGGAAGCAGAAACAAAACGATCATTCATGTTGTTGTGTAGAATGTATGAGTTGGGAGATATACCATCCGAATTTCGGAAAAGACATCATCCACATAATTCCCGACATTGGAAGAGACAGTAAGTGCGAGTATTATCGCACTGTCAGCTTAACAGTTCATCTATCCAAGTTGCTGACAAGAATAATATTCAGAAGAATGGAAAAGAAAATTGAGGATTTGTTAAATGACCATCAGTTTGCATTTAGGAGCGGCGAGGAGTGGCCGCACGGTTAGAGGCGCCATGTCACTGACTGCGCGGTCCCTCTCGCCGGAGGTTCGAGCCCACGCGCTCACGCGCATTTGTGTGTGTGTGTGATGTTGTTAGCCTAAATTAGTTTCAGTTTAAGTAGTGTGTAAGTCTAGGGGCCGACACCGCAACAGTTTGGTCCATTGGGAATTCACACACATTTGAAAATTTTTTGCCTTTAGGAAAGGTAAAGGCACTAGAGAGGCAATTCTGACGGAGTCATTGATTATGGAAGCAAGACTTTTAAAAAAAATTAGTTTACTTTGATAGGATTTTTCGACCAGGCAAAAGCGTTCGACAATGTCAAATGGTGCAAGATGTTCGAAACTCTAAGAAAAATGGGAGACAGACAATATACAATATGAACAGGAGCCGGTAGGGAACAGTGAGACTTGAAGACGAAGAGTGAAATACTCGCATCAAAAAAAGGTGTAAGACAGGAATGTGGCCTTTGGCCTCTATTGTTCAATCTATAAATCTAAGAAGCAATGACGGAACTAAAAGAAGGGTTAACGGGTGGAATTGAAATTCAAGGCGAAAAAGTATCAATGACGAGATTCGCTGATGACATTGCTATCCTCAGTGAAAGTGAAGAAGAGTTACGGGATATGCTGAATGGAATGAACAACCTAATGAGTATAGAAGTGGATTGAGAGTAAATCGAAGGAAGATGAAGGCAATGAGAAGAATCAGGAATGACAACAGAGAAAAGCTTAAAAAACAAAACAAAAAATCGGGGTTGTTGATCACGAAGTGGATGAACTTAGGAATTCTGCTACCTAGGCAGCAAAATATCCCATTATGGACGGAGCAAGGAGGACACAAAAAGCAGACTAGCACTGGCAAAAAGGGCATTCCTGGCCAAGAGGAATCTCCTAGCAACAAACTCAGACCTTAATATGAGGAAAATATGTGCGGTAAAGAAACATGGATTCTGGGAAAAACGGGACAGAAGAGAATCGAAATAATTGAGATGTGGTGCTACAGATGAATGTTGAAAATTAGGTGGCGTCATACATCTACATATAAATCTACATCTACATGATTACTCTGCTATTCAGAATGAAGTGCATGGCAAAGGGTTCAATAAACCACCTTCAAGCTGTCTCTCTACCATTCCACTCTCGAACGGCGCGCGGGAGAAACGAGCACGGTTGTATATAATGGCTAAATATGGAGCTACTGTACCAGCATACTCTGAAAGGTACCTGACTACTATACAGTCTCGGCCGGAGGCCTTGCCTTTATTAAATGATTTAAGCAGCTTTGCTACACCGAGGATATCTACTTCTCTGTTTCTCATCTTTGCAGTTGTTCTTGATTGGAATTCGGGAATATTTACTTCGTCTTCCTTGGTGAAGGATCTTCGGAAAACCGTGTTTAATAACTCTGCGTGAGTGGCACTGTGATCAGTGACTTCGCCTTTGTTATAGCAGAGTGAAGGTATTGATTGCGTCTTGTCACTGGTGTCCTTTATGTATGACCAGAATCTCTTTGGGTTTTCTGCCAGATTCAGAGACAGAGTTTCGTTGTGGAAATTATTAAAAGTATCTCGCATTGATGTACGCGCTGTATTTCTAACTTCTGCAGAACTTTGCCAATGTTGGGGATTTTGCGTTCTTTTAAATTTGGCAAGCTTTTTTCACTGCTTCTGCAACAACGATCTGACCCGTTTTGTGTACCATGGGGGATCAATACCATCAATTATTAATATAGGGGTGCCGGGTTCGATTCCCGGCGGGGTCAGGGATTTTTCCTGCCTCGAGATGAGTGGGTGTTATTCTGTCGTCTTCATCATCATCATTCATCCCCATTACGGTCGGAGTAAGGCAATGGCAAAACACCTCCGCTAGGACCTTGCCTAGTACGGAGGTGAGGGTCTCCCGCATCGTTCTCAACGGTCCTCGGAGTATGGGACCTCATAATCATCATCATCATCATCATCATCATCATCATCATAATATCTCTCAACTGCATTCTATACTATCTCTTTGAAATCATTCTACACCTTTTCTACTCTTATGTGATCAGACCGTACGAGTGGAGACTGTGGCTTGGCTTGGCTTGTTTGTGGGAAGAGACCAGACAGCGAGGTCATCGGTCTCATCGGATTAGGGAAGGAAGTCGGCCGTGCCCTTTCAAAGGAACCATCCCGGCATTTGCCTGGAGCGATTTAGGGAAATCACGGAAAACCTAAATCAGGATGACCGTACGCGGGATTGAACCGTCGTCCTCCCGAATGCGAGTCCAGTGTCTAACCACTGAGCCACCTCGCTCGGTGTGTGGAGACTGTCTCTTAAAAAAGCGTTAAGAGGATTTTATCAGCTTTTTAAAATACATGTACTTTGCGTTTCTTTCTAATGTTTGTGCGTGTTACGGTATTCAGCCTAGCAGTAACTGTCTTGTGGGCGCTAATCCCTGTATTCGTCGTGATACTTCCTATTTGTCCAGGATTATTTGTTGCTAAAAAGTCAAGTATGCTTTCGCAACCATTTACGCTTCGAGTGGTCTCATGAACTAATTGTTCAAAATAATATTCTGTGAAAGCATTCAGTACAATTTCGGAAGACGTTTTGTGCCTGCCGCCAGATTTAAAAATATAATTTTTCCACCATATTGAATGGTGAGGGTCCGACCAGAATCGGAGAGGAAAGGATTATATACAAAACACTGACAAGAATATGGGACGGGATGATAAGAGTTCTGTTAAGGGGTCAGGGAATGACTTCCTTCGCACTAGCGGGAGCTGTAGAGGGTAAAAGCTGTAAAGGAAGATAGAGGTTGGAATACATCCAGCAAATAATCGCTTAAACTTCGTAACGGCGTTGATAAAATTGTCGTGTATCTTCGATCCTTACAAGAAAAATAGTTTCCTTATATTTAAACTTCCGGTTATCATTTCATGGACGTTTTCAACGTGGTTTCTTTTTTTGTTAATGTACTAGCCTAGAAACCTGGCGTTGTTCGGTTTAGAATATATAGCGTCAGAGATGGCATGAGTACCGTTCTAGATACGAGATGCATACACGGATAAATCTCAGAAAAGGATATTAAGAATGCAGTTATCCTGTTAATAAGATAGGTTAGTAGCGGTGCGTGGCAGTGAATGAATGTGGTAGGCAAAACTGGCACTGCTGTTCGGGGCGTCTGCAGCCCACTTCTTGGGCCGGTAAACTCACTGACCTGAGCAGAAAAGGATTACACTCACGAAGAATAACCGAAATGTTCATCGAAATCACCGTAGAGTACCGTTCGATTATTCATCTAATAGTTACGAGTATTTTTATGTCTGAGTCTATTTGGATTTTTTCTTTGTGTCTGTGTTGATCGTCGGTAAAGTGTGATTGTCGAGAACACGCAAGTATCGTACTGTGTTGGGCTAGTGAAACAATAAACATTCGTAAGTCACAGAGTATACAGCTTTACTTATGTGTGCTTATTGCTCCGTATTTCGGGGATTTTTGATCGCCCCTCTCATCCACTGCCACACACCGCGACGAAACCTTCTTAGTAGTAGCATGAGACCAAAAGTTGTTTACCACCACCACCATAAGTGGATGGAATGGCTGGTTCAGGGAGAAAATTCTGTCAGTAGGTACACACACAAGCCTTTTATATACACTCCTGGAAATGGAAAAAAGAACACATTGACACCGGTGTGTCAGACCCACCATACTTGCTCCGGACACTGCGAGAGGGCTGTACAAGCAATGATCACACGCACGGCACAGCGGACACACCAGGAACCGCGGTGTTGGCCGTCGAATGGCGCTAGCTGCGCAGCATTTGTGCACCGCCGCCGTCAGTGTCAGCCAGTTTGCCGTGGCATACGGAGCTCCATCGCAGTCTTTAACACTGGTAGCATGCCGCGACAGCGTGGACGTGAACCGTATGTGCAGTTGACGGACTTTGAGCGAGGGCGTATAGTGGGCATGCTGGAGGCCGGGTGGACGTACCGCCGAATTGCTCAACACGTGGGGCGTGAGGTCTCCACAGTACATCGATGTTGTCGCCAGTGGTCGGCGGAAGGTGCACGTGCCCGTCGACCTGGGACCGGACCGCAGCGACGCACGGATGCACGCCAAGACCGTAGGATCCTACGCAGTGCCGTAGGGGACCGCACCGCCACTTCCCAGCAAATTAGGGACACTGTTGCTCCTGGGGTATCGGCGAGGACCATTCGCAACCGTCTCCATGAAGCTGGGCTACCGTCCCGCACACCGTTAGGCCGTCTTCCGCTCACGCCCCAACATCGTGCAGCCCGCCTCCAGTGGTGTCGCGATAGGCGTGAATGGAGGGACGAATGGAGACGTGTCGTCTTCAGCTATGAGAGTCGCTTCTGCCTTGGTGCCAATGATGGTCGTATGCGTGTTTGGCGCCGTGCAGGTGAGCGCCACAATCAGGACTGCATACGACCGAGGCACACAGGGCCAACACCCGGCATCATGGTGTGGGGAGCGATCTCCTACACTGGCCGTACACCACTGGTGATCGTCGAGGGGACACTGAATAGTGCACGGTACATCCAAACCGTCATCGAACCCATCGTTCTACCATTCCTAGACCGGCAAGGGAACTTGCTGTTCCAACAGGACAATGCACGTCCGCATGTATCCCGTGCCACCCAACGTGCTCTAGAAGGTGTAAGTCAACTACCCTGGCCAGCAAGATCTCCGGATCTGTCCCCCATTGAGCATGTTTGGGACTGGATGAAGCGTCGTCTCACGCGGTCTGCACGTCCAGCACTAACGCTGGTCCAACTGAGGCGCCAGGTGGAAATGGCATGGCAAGCCGTTCCACAGGACTACATCCAGCATCTCTACGATCGTCTCCATGGGAGAATAGCAGCCTGCATTGCTGCGAAAGGTGGATATACACTGTACTAGTGCCGACATTGTGCATGCTCTGTTGCCTGTGTCTATGTGCCTGTGGTTCTGTCAGTGTGATCATGTGATGTATCTGACCCCAGGAATGTGTCAATAAAGTTTCCCCTTCCTGGGACAATGAATTCACGGTGTTCTTATTTCAATTTCCAGGAGTGTATAAATAAATGTATAGATAGATTTATTGTATTGTGAAATCGTTTGTATCGCCTGTGTTTGTGGCGGTTTATAGATTCTTATCAGTATTTGGCGCTTAAGAATCAAGGGATTACAATTTTGGTAAACATTTTTGGAAAACAGTGATCAATTAATTATTATATTTTGACTAAAGTTCAGTATTGATCACACCATTTATATTTTAATGATATAGGTAACCGGTTTCGTTTCTTTTTACAAAACCATCATCAGACCTGTGGATAAATTTTAGGAAATACTAGAATCCAATCTTTAAATAAAATGAAAGTGTCTAATGATGTCAAAATTTAACAAGAACCGAAACCGGTTACCTATATCATTAAAACATAAATGGTGTGATCAAGACTGAACTTCAGTCAAAATATACTAAAGGGATTGCCCTGGTTGTTATGTACTCGCATATATTTAGTTCAATGAATACCTGTCGGAATGTTATAGTACGGCCAGTGGCTGCGGGAACTTGAGAGTAGTGCGAAACCCCAGCACCGGTAACCGGCGCCGACTTCTTGTGGCATGCATTACTAGCACACTGTAAAAGCTACTGGTGCACATTTAGTATTAATTGTGCGCCGTTTGGTCCCTATATGTGGATTAATTCAATTAATGCAGTCCTGGATTGACTGAATAAAATTCTGTTCTTTTATGTGAATGATGTTATTCGGTTACCTGGCATTTCCACTCCCCGCTCCTCACTCACTACGTATCAGTCTCAACCCAAAGGCTTCCAAACTACCGATTAGCTGTTTTGTATGTACAGAGGTACTTCTAAAAGTGAGTTACACGTGTCGTACCACGCTAAGACTATACTGCGCCAACAGTGGCGCCTAGTCAGTAGAGAGTGCGAGTTCTAGGTTTCCCGCAGCCACAGTTCTGCTGTGGTGTAGGGAAAGGTGCAACACAGTGTGGGAGTGAAATGGCGCGGCAACTGGAAGCGTACTCCATAGCTGAAGTACGGGGGCCGGTACGATTCTTCTGACCAATATGCCTAAATTGCGCACAGATTCACCGCGAAATCTGGCGGTATATTGACCAAATGCAGCCATAGTCAAAAAGTGCCAATAATGTGACCAAGGCCGCACAGACGAGTGTGATGCTGATAGGGAAGGAAGACTGACAATGTCGATATCACACGACAAAGTCCTACCAATGGTGGAAGCTATCCGCAGCAAATGCACACATGCCGACGATAAAGACGTTCACACATCACTGCTCGAGTGGATCGCTAATAAGGAACGTATTTCTATGCTCGCATGAATGTTCCAAGTATTGTTTTCAGAGACTTGGTTACTACGATTAAAAATATTTCAAGTACAATTTTTTTTTCTGCCGTAATGAAGTGCAACTTGTATTATGACTTCATCCTTGTATTACATATATATAAAAAAGCACTCCGTCTTCAGGCCACAAGTGGCCCATCGGGACCATCCGACCGGCGTGTCATCCTGAGTTGAGGATGCGGATAGGAGGGGCGTGTGGTCAGCACAGTGCTCTCCCGGTCGTTATGGTGGTATTCTGTGACTGGAGCCGCTACTATTCGGTCGAGTTGCTCCTCAGTTGGCATCACGAGGCTGAGTGCACCCCGAAAAATGCCAGCAGCGCATGGCAACCTGGATGGTCACCCATCGAGGTGCCGGCCACGCCCGGCAGCGCTTAACTTTAGTGATCTCACGGGAACCGGTGTATCCACTGCGGCAAGGCCGTTGCCACATTTGTATAAGGGCCGTTCAAAAAGAAACGAGCTGGAGGCATTATTACGGAAACCAACGCCTGTATGTTAGAAGTACTGATTCTGGCTGTTGAGACACTTGTCCCACTGTGACACAAGGCGGTGAATGGCTGTCTCACAAAATTCCCGGGGCTGCGATGTTAACCAGTTCGCACGTACAGCTGGACGTCGTCGTCCGAGGTGAATCGGAAAGGTTATGATGACGTTCTTCGTTGACCAAGTTGACCACCATCTGATTCACTTCCTGCACCACGGGACAACAATGAATGCCCAGCGTTACTCGCAAACCTTGACCACCGTTCTCCAAGCCATCAACCAAAACGACAAGGCAATCTCACCCGTGGGGTCATTCTGCTCCACGACAATTCAAAGCCTCCTACGGCCAACATAGACGTGGCACTTCTGCAGAAATTCAAATGTGAGGTTCTAGGCCACCCTACATACAGTCCGGACCAGTCTCCTTGTGATTACGCCATTTTTGGTCGCCTTAAAAAGGCTATGCGGGGCAAACGATTCATCTCGGACAACGACGTCCAGCTGTGCATGCGGAACTGGTTAACATCGCAGACCCGCAAATTTTAGGAAATAGCCATTCACCGCCTTGTGTCACAGTGGCACAAGTGTCTCAACAGCCAGGGTCAATACTTCTAACATACAGTCACTGGTTTCTGTAACTATGCCTCCGGCTCGTTTCTTTTCGAACGTCCCTTATATATAATACAAATCGTTGCAATGCTTGTTGCGTTCGTATTCTTATCCTCTCTAGTCGTCTACACCTTACCCGTACATCCATAGATCTATGACCTTGATCCTGGATTGCCTGTCAAGTCCTTGTATCTTACAAGTAATTTTTTAGCACGTAACTAATTTTCTACTCAACACTTTAGGTAAATTCGCACGTTGGCATAGCGTAGTTAACCTTCCTATTCTGAATGTATCAAATTGACCCAGTTTGTTTACTAAAATTAACATAAATCTGTGAATAATATTTATTTTGTGACAGAACCTTATGTAATCGTCAAGTATGTAATAATTTATCTTATCCTTAATTTCTGTTTCAAAACGTGAAATACTTGTTGAGATAAATAGATAATCCTTTCAATGATTTAGATTTTCCTGCTGGAAGAATTTTCTAAATTTTGATGGGGAAATCGAACTGACAATTACCCTACAGCCTTGCAGCTTGAAGTTCAAATAAACACAGCTTCTTCAAACTGGCAGGACAATAGTAACCCGCTCTCACGGAAAAACGAATCTCATGACATGAAATGGGTGGTATATTCGAATGATATGTTGTTTATTTATTTAAACATTAATGAAATTAACTGAATAAATGGATGGGAAATGTGTTCAACTGACGAGATGTTGATGTTGGACAGAAAAGAGTACACAACTGAGGACTGCATCCATAGCCTCCTACACGAGGAATGGAAGGAGGTGATAATGAATGATCGTGGGGGAAACACTTTTCGGCAAATAAAGGTAATGCAGCAGGATGGGATGAGGATACATTTCGCAACTTATATAGACTACTGCCTGTGCTAGAATTGTTCGATTTTTTGAAATGGCTGGGCAATCCACAGTGCAGCAGACAACTTCGTCCTATTCCACTACCTCAGACTGAATGAACCAGAGCTACTCGCCTTGGTGTACGGAACTCGACTACGGACGCTTGAAGCAATTTTGTTATTCTTTCTGATCGCTTTTGTGTATATGTTCACCTTGCTGTGTATCCTAGCCAACAATAGCATTCGAAATTTCCGGCGAACTATTCTACAGCCGCTGTCGGAAGAATTATAACTTTAGCCAAGCGGTCTAAGGCGCTGCAGTCATGGACTGTGCGGCTGGTCCCGGCGGAGGATCGAGTCCTCTCTCGCGCGTGGGTGTGTGTGTTTTTCCTTAGGATAATTTAGGTTAAGTAGTGTGTAAGCTTTGGGACTGATAACCTTAGCTGTTAAGTCCCATAAGATTTCACACACATTTGAACATTTTTGAATTGTAGCTGCTGAGGAACTTGTACACGGATACATAATAAGAAGGGATAGGACAGCAGAGTATCACTGAACCATAGAAAGAGTAGCCTGTTACCGATCTACAAGCGTGTAGCTGCTAAGGAACTTGTGCACATACACACACATGCATGGTAAGAAGGGAAAGGACAGAAAACTATCACTGAAGTGTAGGAAGGCGAGTACACGCTACGACAACTGACAGGAAATGCTTCACTGCTCTGATTACACATCGAAATTATCCTGAAAAACACACCACTGCGAAACAACAGATCATAATACAACACACACACCAGGAATTGAGAACAATCATTTCAATAATTCATTGTCGATGGAGAGAAGGGGAGAGGGATGGGGGGCCCCACCTAGGAACCCAGCATATGAAACAGTATAATTGCATTGTGTTTAGAAGTGAATAACGTCAAATCTCTAACCTCAAACGAAGATCCATATAGATGTTGTTTATTGACGGACTGTAGGTACCCTGGCTGGGTAGAGAACATGTATTAGAGGTAGATGGTATAAAAAGAAATAGTAGAACACTTGATAAGCAATAGGAGCATTTCCTTATGGAAAACCGAGGCAGCAGCAGCTAGGGAAATCAGCTGCGAACACAGGACAGCTCCCTGTTGTAGTTCCTTACATGTTGCAGTGGGAAATTAGTCAACACACAGAACTGTTTCCATCAACTATACCTCTACTTGAGTCTGCAGATACGCTCTCTGATGCTTTGGAGTAGGACACTGAATAGTTTCCAGTCTTCGAGTATCCACTATATACTTCACATGCAGCATTTGCCCAGCCCCATATAGCTATGAAATGAGGGTTACTGCGCTTCCAACTATCTAGTTCGACTACGTTCACGCTCGTCCCATCTGAAATGCATGTACATCATCAGAAAGAGGTAGATTCTCAGCTTTTTAGTAGATTGATGAATACTGCCAACTCAAGGGTGCCTGTGTTAGCAATATGAGCACATTCATATCGAAAAAAATGCATAAAATAGCTTAAATTATGAAAATTGAGGGAAAATACGTGTAAGTTGAGGGAAAGTACAACAAAATGGTTGAAAATTAAGGTACACTGACAGGGTACTTACACGTTTGCTTGATGTAGGATATTCTTGCACATGGGAACGAATGTGTGACAGCAAGAGGAATACGAGAAAAGTCGATAAGGAAACACTGGAAATCAGGGGAACAGTAACTGATCATGGACAGAGATAAGACGGCTTGAATAGACTGTTCAACTTGGATGACCGTCAGACGTAGAGAAATAAATTTATATATGTCGGATCACAAGCGCAGATACGACCCCAAAGTTATCGGCAAACACATTACAGATTTTTATAAAGTGTTCAAACATGTGGCTACAATAAACTTTACGTCCTCATTAGCTAAAGAGCATTGTATTACCAACTTGGGGACTGCAATATACAGCTACAGAATGGACCGCCTGTTTGACCCTGTGGAAGACTGTTTAAGTGTTTTAACCTCTAACGAACAGTATTTAAAATGTCATTCTCTGTACACTCTACCAAACACTACCATTTACGGCATTATTTTTAACAACATTCTGCAATATGTTTCCTGAGGTAACAGGAATACAAGCAAGTTGACTGCTGTCTTGAATGCTTTTCTGGCCGGCCGTTGTGGCCGAGCGGTTCTAGGTGCTTCAGTCCGGAACCGCGCCGCTGCTGCGGTCACAGGTTCGAATCCTGCCTCGGGCATGGATGTGTGTGATGTCCTTAGGTTAGTTAGGTTTAAGTAGTTCTGATGCCCTCAGATGTTAAGTCCGATAGTGCTTAGAACCATTTGAACCACTTGAATGCTTTTCTAGAAAAGAGTACCATCGCCTCTAAATTGGCATGGATCTGCATTATCGGATGATAGACAGTAGATAGAGTAATTAGCTGAAAGGGGTTGTAATGAGGTGGCTTGATGGTGCATTCTACAGAGAAGGAGATCTTATGGCATGTCATTCATTGCACATTTAACCATCTTTTTCCCTTGTTCTCTCAGGCTCTATCAGTTGTGTTATATAACCTGCATTTTACTCATTTGCAATTGCGTGTTCTGTGTGTCACTAAGTGCGCTATCTATCTGCAGTCGTTAACAGCAAACCTTTCCATATCACAGTCGGCAAAGGACTTCCAACGCATGTGTGATGAAACGTGTCTACCAAATCAATAGCCGGCCTCTGTGGCCGTGCGGTTCTAGGCGCTTCAGTCTGGAACCGCGTGACCGCTACGGTCGCAGGTTCTAATCCTGCCTCTGGCATGGATGTGTGAGATGTCCTTAGGTTAGTTAGGTTTAAGTAGTTCTAAGTTCTAGGGGACCTTAGAAGTTAAGTCCTATAGTGCTCAGAGCCATTTGAACCATTTGAACCAAATCAATGAAAACATATTTCGGCACTCTCCTCCGGACGAACGAAGGTGCATGCAAACAATCCAATTTCCCTGCCACATCTTGGACATAAATCGAGACCTCAGTTACACAAATGCAGTGATTCTAAATCACTGACAGGAGTTTTTGAGATACTGCAACCCCTGTGTATACATTTGCTTGACAGTTGTTGTATACGTATGTTTGGAAAAGACTGTGCTCTGTTCAAAGGTTTAGTGCAGCGTGGTGTGTAAATTCACATGTCCAACACCGCTGCTATGCATCTGTGTATTACCTCATAAGATGCCGTTGTTTCATGCATTTTTCGTTGAGAACGATAAGTTCATAGTACTGATTCGAGCATAGCGCAGTTTCCGAACTGCAATCGGATGTCAACAGTGGGCACTACACACCTCCAGAAACCTGTATAGTACATGTATCACCATGAATTCATGTTATCTTTTTTCAAATTTGGTGATGAAAATGGTGACTTTATCATCTGAAAGTTTGTCGCCATAGACAGTGAGACAGAAATTCAGCAGGATGAATATATGTCAGGTGTTGAAAATACACTCCTGGAAATTGAAATAAGAACACCGTGAATTCATTGTCCCAGGAAGGGGAAACTTTATTGACACATTCCTGGGGTCAGATACATCACATGATCACACTGACAGAACCACAGGCACGTAGACACAGGCAACAGAGCATGCACAATGTCGGCACTAGTACAGTGTATATCCACCTTTCGCAGCAATGCAGGCTGCTATTCTCCCATGGAGACGATCGTAGAGATGCTGGATGTAGTCCTGTGGAACGGCTTGCCATGCCATTTCCACCTGGCGCCTCAGTTGGACCAGCGTTAGTGCTGGACGTGCAGACCGCGTGAGACGACGCTTCATCCAGTCCCAAACATGCTCAATGGGGGACAGATCCGGAGATCTTGCTGGCCAGGGTAGTTGACTTACACCTTCTAGAGCACGTTGGGTGGCACGGGATACATGCGGACGTGCATTGTCCTGTTGGAACAGCAAGTTCCCTTGCCGGTCTAGGAATGGTAGAACGATGGGTTCGATGACGGTTTGGATGTACCGTGCACTATTCAGTGTCCCCTCGACGATCACCAGTGGTGTACGGCCAGTGTAGGAGATCGCTCCCCACACCATGATGCCGGGTGTTGGCCCTGTGTGCCTCGGTCGTATGCAGTCCTGATTGTGGCGCTCACCTGCACGGCGCCAAACACGCATAAGACCATCATTGGCACCAAGGCAGAAGCGACTCTCATCGCTGAAGACGACACGTCTCCATTCGTCCCTCCATTCACGCCTGTCGCGACACCACTGGAGGCGGGCTGCACGATGTTGGGGCGTGAGCGGAAGACGGCCTAACGGTGTGCGGGACCGTAGCCCAGCTTCATGGAGACGGTTGCGAATGGTCCTCGCCGATACCCCAGGAGCAACAGTGTCCCTAATTTGCTGGGAAGTGGCGGTGCGGTCCCCTACGGCACTGCGTAGGATCCTACGGTCTTGGCGTGCATCCGTGCGTCGCTGCGGTCCGGTCCCAGGTCGACGGGCACGTGCACCTTCCGCCGGCCACTGGCGACAACATCGATGTACTGTGGAGACCTCACGCCCCACGTGTTGAGCAATTCGGCGGTACGTCCACCCGGCCTCCCGCATGCCCACTATACGCCCTCGCTCAAAGTCCGTCAACTGCACATACGGTTCACGTCCACGCTGTCGCGGCATGCTACCAGTGTTAAAGACTGCGATGGAGCTCCGTATGCCACGGCAAACTGGCTGACACTGACGGCGGCGGTGCACAAATGCTGCGCAGCTAGCGCCATTCGACGGCCAACACCGCGGTTCCTGGTGTGTCCGCTGTGCCGTGCGTGTGATCATTGCTTGTACAGCCCTCTCGCAGTGTCCGGAGCAAGTATGGTGGGTCTGACACACCGGTGTCAATGTGTTCTTTTTTCCATTTCCAGGAGTGTATATCCCCTGCGTTGAAGTATAAACTGCGTTGCATTTCACGACTAATATATTGGAAACCACACTACTTTAACACTATAGAATGTTTAAGTGCAGAACTGTGTAGCCTTAGGAGTGAGTGTTTATGTCCTTTTAATACCTTCTTGGTATAGACTCCAAACTATAGAGCAATACTGCAGAATTGATATCACAAATGATTTACGTATAATGTGTCATACTCCTACTGTGTGGAGCTCCGTGGTGCATAAATCAGGCGTTTCTTCTTCTTTTTAACCGACTGTTATATCACCACAATACTCTCAAATGGAACAGACTAGTATTTACCATTTATCACTTTTTTTTTTTAGTCACCAGTCTCCTCACTGGTGTGATGCGGCCCGCCACGAACTCCTGTCCCGTGCCAACCTCTGCATCTCAGAATGCAACTGCAACCTACGCCCTCAACTATGTGCTGGATGTATTCCAGTCTCTGTCTTTCTCTACAGTTCTCGCCATCTACAACTCCCTCTAGCACCATGAAATTTATTCCTTGATGTCTTAGCCGATGTCCTATCATCCTGTCCCTTCTCCTTGTTAGTATTTCCCACATATTCCTTTCCTCTCCGATTCTGCGCAGAACCTCCTTACCTTATCAGTACACCTAGTTTTCAACATTCGTCTGTAGCACCACATCTAAAATGCTTCGATTCTCTCCTGTTTAGGTTTTCCCACAGTCCATGTTTCACTACCATACAATGTTGTGTTCCAAATGTAGATTCTCAGAAATTTCTTCCTCAAATTCAGGCTTATGTTTGATACTAGCAGATTCATATTAGCCGGGAATGCCCTTTTTACTCGTGCTAGTCTGCTTTTGGTGCCCTCCTTGCTCCGCGGTTGTTTTGCTGCTTAAGTAGCGTCGTGAGCGTCTATCCTGATGTTAAGTTTCTCGCTGTTCTCATTTCTGCTACTTCTCATCACTTTCGTCATTACTTACATCAGTAAGGAGTGCTAACCTCCTCAGCAAGCACGCATCTAGAGAGATCATGTGTACTGGGATGAGTGACGCGAGTAAGATTGGTACAGAACAGTCTTTGCAGAACGGTAGTTACGGTATTGGAACGAGAATACCGGTCTAGCGTTGGTCGTTTGTGCAAGTTTGGAACATGTGTTATGGTATTTCGGAACGCAACTTATCGAAATATATTGATTACGTGGAACTCAGATCGTTCTGTTCCTTCACAGGACGTGTGCAGTTATAGCGCCCCTATTTCTCATCAGTTCCAAATTAAATCGGATACAGTGTTGCAGGAAGTGCTGGTTGAAGACAGAGGAACAGTTACAAGATGCATAGAGAGACCATCTAGAGTTTTGCTCAGGATCCTTGGCCGATTGGTTCAATGAAGGAGCAGCTCGTTTCGACACGGAGGACGGAGTGATGCTATCAATATGATTCGTTTGTTGTGGTTGTAATCATCAAAGGTGCTGGTACGATCTTTCAATCTCCGACTTCATGCTGCGAATGCAGGGTTTCCTTTTGTTTCTCATCCATATAGGAAGAGACAGCGAATCGTAATAAAATTTAACTGAATTTATAAAGTATTTTGGCTAACTAACGTAGTGTTAGCACTTTTTCTCTGCTGCTGGCTACATCAAACTCTACGAAACAGTATTCATGTAATGTAATGTGGGCAGTGTAACAGGGTTCACGATATGTCCACATGTTTTAGTACTCGCAAGGTAATTAAGAGAGTGGTTTAGCAATGCTACAGAAATTGAGAATCATGTCGCAGTGTCATTGGCTGATAGCATCACGACATCGACGCAATGAGGGGTTCCCTTGATTTTTAAGATGCCGAGGGCGTCAAATTCGTTTAAATAACGGAAAAATCTAGTAAAATTGCGAAAATGATGGAAAATACATAAAATGCATCTGGCACCGATAACACTACCATAGACTGAGTTCACAGTTGGATCGCACTAAATAATGATGAGAGAGGGGATGCAAATTGCAGCTTGCTGTCGGGTGCAAAAACGCCTTTATTTTCTTTCCGTCATGCCAGCAGATAGCGTGAAAGCCACTGTTCTATATTGGTATTTGTGCATCTGAAATGTAAGTAACACCCACATGCGTGACAGTTTATTTACAATACTTTCAGAGACACTAATTTTGAGTGCTCGGGCTATGGCCGGCTACTGGAACGGCCGGCGGTGGCGGGGTGGTCAACACCGGCGTGTACTGAATACCGACCGCCTGCAGCGACTTCAGCGCCCGCTGGTCTCTGCGCCCGCCGAGTCGCGGCACCTGCCCCTCTGCCAAGTGC